>NW_017671590.1:126559-140138 GCF_001879085.1 Nicotiana attenuata
TAACAACAACAATCCTCAAGAAACAACAACAATGACCCTCAAGGAACAACAACAATAATTTACATGAACTTCCATAGCCATCAATACCACTTCCGTGTATTCCACTACTCATATGCATTGATAGGTCACAACGATAATTTCCCACGACAAACCACATATGTTACTACCACGGTTATTCCGAGCACATCAATTCCCATTTCCTTCCATTACTTGTTTCACAGTTCTTACCACATAGCACATTCACAATCGCAAACTTGGTTTATTTTTGATTAATTGCATCAATATAGCGAAGGCACAACCACAATCACTCAACCATACCAATCACAGGAATTTCACAAACAAATCACGTAGAAATCACATACCAAGCACTCAAACACCCAAACAAGGCGATTTTACAAGTCCAAAGTTAGCCATACATACCTGGAGCCGAATTCCCTTTTAACTTCTATTTTCAATTCACCAAATGGTCTAGCAACGTCAATCTAGTGCACAAGTTAACGCGTATGACTTAGAAAAAAAGTTCACAATTTCTACTCAAACTTATTTAGGTTACCAACCCATCTTTGTACCATCTTTTACTCCTACCCAATTACTCTTACTAGGTTTTAGGTTATAGAATGACATGCATGTATGAGTTCAACCACTATTTTCAAAAACCAATGCATGAGGCTCCCCCCCCCCTAGTTTAAACCAGAAATTCAGTGAAAAGGGTTAGGGATGTTACCTGCAAGAAAAGGGGGATGAAGATAAGCTTGAAATTTCCCGGCCCGGATGGTTTTGAAGAATCAAATTTTGGAGAAGATGACCTTCTCTCTCAAGACCCTCTCTTCCTCTCTCTTATTTTGTGCAGAAGATCATTAAAAATGAGGGACTGGGGGTGTTTTATTAAAAAGGGGGTCGGGTATAAAATTTAGAAAATAAAAGCCCGAGCAAGATCTGCGGTCGCATTCTGCGATCGTAGAACTGAAATGCGGTCCGCAGATTGGACCGTAGAATTGCCCCCAAAACTCTGATGATTCCGTTTGGGTCTGCGACAGGAATGCGGTCCGCATTCCTGTTATGCGGTCGCATTGTGCACCGCAGAACTGACCTTCACAAATCCTTGAGGAACTTATGCGACGATTATGCGGTCCGCATATTGGTTATGCGATCGCATAATAGACCGCATTTTCGACATTAATTTTGATAACTCTTCTGTTTCACTCTGCGGTAGGAATGCGGTCCGCATACTAGATCTGCGACCGCATTCTAGGCCGCAAAATGGCATTTTCTGGAAAAATTGATTCTTTTGATTTTTACAAGCTTAGATCAATACCAAGGGTCCGAACGGCGGCGAGTTCTACGCATTCCTAACACATATTTGGAGTCGACACCTCAAGATACTAGGTTTTGAGCCAAAAAATTTACGGGGCCTCACAGTAGGTGAGGGATTAAGGGGGAACTATCAACTCTGCGATTAAGGGAAAATCACAAAAAGGGAGATCCGAGATTAAGGGGGAACTTCATGTAGTTCTGGCATCTCATCTGGTTATTTCTGCTCTAAACAAATACTGTCCATGCCTAAGTTTGTCATCATCAAAAAGGGAGAAATTGATGGGTTTTCAATGTCTTAGCCTTATACTTCTTATGTTTTGATGATCTAATAAACTTGTCGTGAAGAACCAGATAGAGAACCTGACCCACAGATATACATCTCATGTGAACTGGTCGTAGTCTGAAAATCAGCAAATGGATGAACGATCACAGGGAGGAACACAACAGGGACCTGGTGACCTGGTCCCTTAGGGTTCTCCGACACAAGCAAGTCAGTGACTATACGCAATCAATATAAAGAGGAACACAACAGGGACCTGCTCCCTTTGGGTTCTCTGACAGAAGTACAAGTTCAAGTACACAGCTGAAACGTAGCAGAAGAAAGTAACCATCTAGCAACTGTCATAGAAGAGGAACACAACTAGGACCTGGTCCGTTGGTGTGTCCTGACAGAAGTACAAAGTCCATTATCCAGCTGGAACGCAACTGCCCAGAAGTGGCTGTGCAGACAGTACAGCAGTCACTTCTCATTGGGAAGAAGCGTACACCAAGAGTTGACATCACTATCCATTGTGCTATCTTTTGTGATAAAATAACCTGGTGTAAGACACACCATTCTTCATGCATTTAGTGATATTCTCTCAAGAAACAAAAGTATTCATCCGGCATTGAAGTCACTGGTGTGTCAAGAACAAGAAGACAACTCCACTAAGGATCAGTTTCTAAATGAGTTTATGTACATCCGTAGTTGAGTTGTAATCTTGTTATTTGTTCGTCATTGTAATTCCTAGTTTGCTTTCTTAGAAGCGTTGTCTTAGGAACAAACCAAATTCGTAAACTTCTGAGTTTATGTTGTGACTAGGGATAGTCATAAGTTTAAAGCCTTTGTAACTAGGATAGTTATAGAGTGGCTTGTGGTGGTTGCATCACAAGTTAGTTTGAAGTCTTTGCAATAGGGTTTTTGCAAAGTGGCTTGTGGTGGTTGTATCACATGTTAGTTTGAAGTCTTCGCAATAAGGTTTTTGCAAAGTGGCTTGTAATAGGCAGATTACAAGTTAGTTGAGTTAAAAGCCTACAAAAGTAGGTCGTGGTTTTTTGATCCTCTTGTGTGGGATTTTTCCACGTAGAAAATCTCCTGCCTTCTTTACCTTCAGTCTTTACTGCATTCTAGGCATCATCTCATAGAGGACCAGGTACTCTATTGTTTGGGGACTCATATAAGTTAACAACTGTAATTGTTGTCTTGCCTAGCTTTCACGAGTAGGCGCCATTACGACTCCTGAAGGTGGGAAATCCGGATCGTGACACAAACAGTGAGCTTCTCCAAAAGGAAGAAGGCCAACCACAAGACAAAGGTGATAATCAATCCATCTGGTAAGTTACACGAACCAATCAACTCCCTAACAGGTAACTCCCCATCCCTCTTATTAAATGAACAACCTGTAGAAAGAGATCACATGAGTAAAGTTACCAACTATGTTTCATCTTCCAAAATCTTGGATAAAAATCCAATCCACAAGACCTACATTGCTACTGGCAACATGTTTGAACCCTTGGTATCTCCACCCGGGCTAACTAAAATAGATAATATTAAATTAAGAGATAATGAGAAAAATTGCATGGCTATTGACATGGCCACCACTCGTAAACCGGATGACCACTTGGCAACTAAAAATTTAAGCCAATTAAAACACATGCAAAGTCTTCATACTCTATCTAACACTAATAAGTCCCTAAGAAGTCCTATTGTCACGCCTAATACTGATTCCAATGCTTCCCAATATGATAATGACCTACTAATCACAACATTTCTTGCATGGAAGATAATTCTCATCTCCAAAATGATCAACACGTGTCCCAACAGAAATTCCCTACCCCACAAATGGCCAATAAAGCCAAACACATATTGGAAAAATCTGCCCAAAATCCTATTAATACCAATCCCTCAAGAAATCTTAAAGACGTACAAATATATGCAATTATTGAACACCACCCTACTTCATCGGTTGTTGCCCTCAAGCCATCTACAGAAAAACCCCTAGACTGCCTCAATATAAAACCTCAACCCCACCCTAAAAATGCCAAGAATTCCAATCTCTCAAAGAAGGAGATATCGTTTGATACAAATCCTAAGACACCAACGATCTCTCAATATGTCAAACCCTCCACTCCCTCAAAATGCACCAACGGGCAACCAAATATTTTTCATCCAACCCCCACTGCCCCAAGATCATCAAACCCTCTCTTGGATAGAACAAGCCATGATGGGCCATGCAATGTTATTCAACATGATATTGGATGGACAAGAGACAGTGATTGTTCTTCAAAACTCTCACTTGCTAGCTCAACTAGTCTCAGAGGGAATGCACATGGCCATGAGCAACTACCTCAACCATGTGTGGATGAACAACATTCTTCATCCACTGGCCCCATCGATGAACTTTAATCAAGCTCAGACAATGAGGAACCAATGGAGCTTACCACCCCACTTCAACCCAATACAAACCCAAAACATGCCAATGGAGCTCCCATTCTTTCCTCCGGGGGAGATCTCCAACATGAATCCAATATTCATGCCTTGGTCCACCCCAATCAACAATGCAACACCCCAAGTGAATGCTCACATGCAACACCACCACATGCAAACAATGTTCCACCTCAGGATCCTATAAATGTCCCCCCTCCTGTCCTACAGAATGTCCCTCAAGATCACCCACCTCTCAATGTACCAGAACAAGGAGATCATCAAATGAAGGAATAAGAGGAAATGAACTTGCTGGGGTCCGAACAAGTCCTAGAATTTTCAAGTCTAGACGAGGTAAAAGTTTACCTATTCAGGGAGATGCGAGAGAAGAGACATATACTCAATTGCCCCCCCCCCCCCTGCACTTTACAAATGCTCCATGGATGTCAGGCCTCCCTAGGACCCAACTGCGGGGAGCCATGGAATGATACTGGTTCCATCGATAAGAAGGAACCCAATCTCCCCACCTGAGAGAATGAGGGAAAATGGTACTAATCCCAACCTTGATCAAGTTAATATAATGTATCGTCCAACAAACTTCATTATCTGGAATATAAGGGGAGGTAACAATGAAGCCTTTTGGAGGAATTTTAGGGAAATGCTGGACACCCACAATCCATGCATGGTGACCCTCTTGGAAACTAGAATGGAAAATCACATTTCCCTTCTAAGCGACTTCTATTTCTTACAAATGATTGAAGTTTCATCAAATGGTCAATCTGGTGGTATGATAATTCTTTGGAATCCAGACATTGTCAATTTGAACAACTTTGTTAGAAGAGATCAAGAAATCCATGCCAACATTGAGGTACGCCCGTCTAAAATTTCTTGGCTCTTCTCTTCAATATATGCTAGTACAATAGTTTCAAATAGACATACCCTTTGGAACAATATAGAAAATTTTCATGACACATATAAAGGTCCTTGGCTTCTAGAGGGTGATTTTAATGATACCTTTTGTGCTAATGATAAACTGAGTGGTAATCCCATTAATCGTAAATGTAGCTCATTTATGGAATAGCATTAATAAGTGTAACTTATTAGATCTATGTTTCAAATGATGTAAGTATACTTAGTCCAACCACCGTAGAAAATCTAATCAGCTAATTATGGAGAGGTTGGATAGGATTTTTGTTAATGAGAATTGGCTTAATATCTTTCCTAAGGCAGTGGATATCCACCTGCCAAAGACCCACTCCGATCATAATCCCTTGTTACTTCAATTATTTCCCAAAAACACTTGTCACAATGGAAAGCCATTTAGACTGGAAACAATTTGGTGTAAACATCTGGACTTTGTTAATATAGTTAGGGATAGTTGGCATACTAATGATCTTAACAAAGCTCATGAGGTTCTAAAAGAAAAAGTCATCCCCTGGAAAAATGACATTTTTGGAGATATTTTCAAAAAGAAAAAAAATATACTGGTTCGTTTGCATGGTATCAAAACTCTTCCAATTATCATACTAGTTCGTTCTTAATGAATCTAGAGTTAAACCTCCAACAAGAGTATAATTCTATCTTTAAAGTGGAAGAAGACTTTTGGAAACTTCGATCTCGTATATCTTGGTGTAACGAAGGGGATGCTAATACTAGATTTTTTCATATTATGGCTTCTAATAGAAAACGTCATAATTCGATAATGTATTTCAAAGATGATAAAGGAGAATGGATCACTAATGCAAAATCAATCATGTATCATACCTTTAATTTCTTTAATGATTCTTACATTACTTCTAAGGTGGTTAGTAAGAAAGCCACGTTTAGGAATCAAACCCCTAGCTACCCTTCTATAAGCTTAGATAGCATGGACAGACCATTAGCCTTGGAAGAGATCACTAATGCAGTGTTCTCATTTAAACCCTTCAAGGTACCAGGTCCTGATGGAGTCCACCCTTTTTTCAACCAAAGATATTGGAACATAGTTAGGGACTCCATTATTAAGTTCTGTCACAATATTTTTGAATCTCAAGCTCTCCCATAGGTATAAATAACACTTACCTTTGTCTTATCCCTAAGATTAACAATGCTAATCATTTAAAATAATTTAGACCTATTGGTCTGTGTAACACTGCCTATAAAGTTATTACCAAGATCATCACCAACAAGTTAAAACCATTCCTCCCAACCCTAGTTAGTCCTATTCAAACCAGCTTTATTAAAAATGGGAGAGCCAGTGACAATGCTATTGTCATTCAAGAACTCACTAATAATATGCGTACTTCTAATAGTTCTAAATATGACATGTTATTGAAAATAGACCTCGAAAAGACCTTTGACAAATTGGAATGGAATTTTATCCAAAGAGCTCTCATCTTCTTTAACTTCCCTCCAAAAATTTTCAAACACATAATGCATTGCATTAGTACGAGCCAAATTGGAATTCTAGTAAATGGTACTAAGACAAATTTCTTTAGCCCTAGTAGAGGTACACGTCAAGGTGATCCAACGTCCCCCTATATTTTTATATTGTGTATGGAACTTATGTCTAAGTTAATAGATCATCAAGTTATACCTTGTTTTGGGACCCCGTTAAAAGTAGTCCTAGAGGTCCTAGCTTCTCCCACCTATTTTTTGCAGACGATTTAACTTTAATTGGAAAAGCCAACCAAAAAAGGGGCAACTGCATTAAAAACTGTCTTAATCTTTTTATGATAGAATCTGGTCTATCTATTAATTATTCAAAATCCAGACTAGTGTTCTCAAAAAATGCCCAAAAAAATTACATCCTACTTTGCCAACCTCTTCAACATGAAACTAAGTTTTGACTTTGGTAAATACCTTGGCTTCCCCATCTTAACACTCAAGCCAAAGCCCAAGGATTTTCAATTTGTAATTGACAAAATGCGTAACAAACTTTCGCATTGGAAATCCAATCTCCTTAACATAGCTGGTAGATCTACCTTGGCTAATTCCACTTTAAACTCCATTCCTTCCCATTTAATGCAATACACTTTCCTCCCTCAAAAACTTTGAGTCAAATTGATAAAATTCGAAGGTATTTCTTATAGGGTACCACAAATACTAGGAAAAAAATTCATTTAGTAAATTGGAAAACAGTAACTCAGGAAAAAATCTAAAGGAGGGCTAGGGATTCGATCAGCTTGCAAAAAAGATCTAGTAATGCTCACTAACCTTACTTGGAGGCTTATCAATTTTTCTAATAATCCCTGGGCTCAACTAATCTTGGGTAAATATGCTCAAGAAATCTACCCATTCCTCCTCTTTTATTTGGGTAGCCTTAATGAAGCGTTGAAAAATTTACATGCAAGGGACCTTATGGCACCCCAGTAAAGGTTCTAATATTAATATTTGGATGACTAAATGGATTCACAACTCTCCTAGTCTTAGGAATAGTATTGAGGGACCCCTTCACCCATTGGACTATAAGCTCTTTCTACAAGACCTCATAAATGGAGATTCATGGGACTTATCCAAAATCTCTTTTGATCTCCCTAATGCCCTCATTGACAAAATTAAAGCCACCCCTACTCCTACATAGCTCAAAGGTAAAGACTATACTACTTGGGATATGAGTAGCAATGGTTCATTCACTACTAAATCATGTTATAAGCTCCTAGAAGGAAATCACTCTGCTGAACCTCTAAACAAGCTTGATTTCAACTGGATTTGGGATCTTCACTGCCCCAACAAAATTAAAATTCTTTCTCTGGCAATGCTTGCATAACAAAAATCCCTGTAGGAGCTTCCTCCACTATATAGGAATCAACATTGATGCCCTTTGTCTAGTCTGTAAAGAAGGGCTAGAGGATGCCATCCACATTTTCATCAAATGTCCCATAGCTACCCGCTTTTAGAAAGATCTTGGTTTAACCTAAAGGTGTCTAACGGGCCTATCGGTCTGGGCCGGGTCAATTTTTTTTTACCCGTACGGGTTACGATCCGGGCCGGTTCTGGGTTAGACCTTAATGGGTTTAACGGGTTCGGGTTCATACGGGTAAAAATTGAACACTACGGATTACGGGTTGAGGGGGTCGGGCCGGGTCGGGTTTAGTATAAATATTGTAAGTTATATTAATACAAAGTACTAACATAAAGAATACAAGGAAGATGGGAAAAAGTAGCACTTGTTGCACTTATTGCAAGTGCTACTTTTATTTCTTAATTTAAAGTTTCAAACTTACAAAATGAAAGGTTTACATTTTTTTCGACAAGTAAGTAGTAAATTCAAATATTTTGCATTGCCTTAGTAAGTTCTTCATAATCAATGTGAACCGATTGACCTTCTTCTGGAGTGTTAAATTCGGATGGGTTTCCATGTGTTAATATATCTCCAAGTCCTCGTCTTCTGGGCTATCAACATCTTCCTTTCCTTGATTTCTTCGTTCCGATCTAATCCAATCTCTGAAACATACTAAAACTTCCAAAGCATTGCTTCCCAATGAGTGGCGGGTGTCTCCAAGTTGTTGTCTTGCTTGGCTAAATGCACTCTCCGATGCAACAGTAGAAATTGGCACATTCAGCACGTCCCGAGCCATAGCGAAAAGAACAGGAAATTGCTTTCCATTCTCATGCCACCATCCCAACGGTGAAAATTCCTTTGTGCGAGGCTCTTTTTGCTTCTGCAAGTAGAATTGAAGTTCATGAACTTTTCCTGCTACTAGTTTGAGTGTTAGAAAATGTAGAAAAAATATTAAAACTATCAAGGCCTTCTTCATCATCCACAGTAGCAGAAGTGCTACAGTGCATAGTGGGATTAACATTGCCTACAGCACGAGCAGCATCATCACATTCATTTGCATAATAATTATATAGTTGTTGTAAATATTCATTTAGCTTGTTCATAGAGACATATAAAGTTGGGGTTTTAGTTTCTCCAATCTCCATATAAGTATATAAAGCATTCATTAATTGGTGACAATCAGACATTTTAATAGAAGGATTTAAAACTGCATCAATTAAGTAAATCGGAGGAATTGGAAAGAAATATTTTTTGAATTTTGCTTGCATTTTTTCAACAACGTCCTTATATTTTTCTTTCTTCTTAAATTCAGATAGTAGAAAAGAAATTTCAGCTATATGTACTAAAGCCATAGTAACAGTGGGGTAATATGCTCCAGAAAACTCAACAGTAGCTGTATAAAATTTATGTAAAAATTTAACAACATCATTAATGACCTCCCAAGTATCACTTGTTAACATACGCCTTGGATCAGTACAATGCGCATTAGCAACTTCAGTTATTGGGAATCTATATTTGTAGCAATATTTTAAAAATATATATGTATTCCATCTAGTAACAATTTCGTCTGGCATGAATCTAGGTTTAAGGTTATACTGGACACACTTATTCTTAAATTCCTTTATTCTAGATTGTCTATTATTTCCTTGAATAACACCAACTGCTCTTCTAACATGAGTAATCTCAGCTGAAAATAAATCAAGGCCACTTTTAACAATTAAATTATAAACATGACATGCACACCTAACATGAAAAATTTCAGCAAGAGGTGGTTGCAAATGCATTTTTAATATTGAAATTGCGGCATTATTGTTAGAAGCATTATCAAAACACATACACAATACTTTTTTGTTAGATTATAAAATTCAGCAACTTCAACAATAGTACTACTTATAAACGCAGCAGTATGACTCTGATCTTCATCATATTTAAAAGCGATAATACATTTTTGCATACAAGTAGTATCATCTATCCAATGGCATGTAATTGTCAAATAATCATTTCCATTAACAGCATGGCCAATATCAGAAGTTAGACAAACTCTACAAGGAAGGTGGCTAAACAAATAACGTATGTATGTTTGATATTGTCCATGAAGTCTAAAGATATCAGCTCTACAAGTACTTCTAGGGATACCTTTAAATAAAGGATTATAAAACCTTTGAATAAACATAATAAGATATGATGAAGAAGCAAAAGAAAAAGGTAGACAACCCAAAGTAATCATTTTTGCTAACTCCTCACGATCCTTCATTTTATCATATTTCACTAGACCTCCAGTAGTAGGGTTAATAGTTGTTTGATTTTCATCACCATCAACGCCCCATTCTATAGGATGGTCAACTCTCATATGTCTACTAAGCGTCCCAGTCCCCCCTAAATTTCCTCCAGTCAAATGTTTAAAACTATCGTTACAAATTTTGCATCTAACTCTATCAGTACCTTCTATTATTTCAAAAAAATTTCAAACCTTACTTCTTTTTCTACGATTAGTAGTCGAGGCCACAGGTGGTCTACTACTAGTGCCACGATCAACACCCGTTGTAGCAACTCTAACACTACCGGCTCCATCAGTAGTAGGTGTAGCTGGTATCTCATCTTCCATTCCTATTTCATTATCTTCTATTCCAAAATCTTCTTGTAATTGTTCATAATCTATATTATAATTAGGCGATATTTCGGAAACATGTGTAAATTGGGTATTACTATTACTACCAGATGCTGAAGGACAATCTCTTTTTTTATTTTCCCTACCAGTAACTTTTTTACACGCTCTTTTAGCAGCATTCAACATATTTTAAAAATTAAAGTATAAGCTAAAATTAAATATGCAATTAAAATAGTAAATAAAAGAAAGAGTTGGAGAGAGTGCACCGAATTCGACAATAAAAGTAGCACTTGATTAAGTAATTCCGATGTTACCACGAACAAACGTCAACTCGTCAAGCAAGTATTTCAATTTTGAACTTCAATTGTTCAAAGTTGAAACTTCAAACTTCAAATTCCGAATGACAAAACACAATAAATTAAATTCAAGAAAAGTGAGCCAAATAAAATTAGAAGATGAAATGATGAATTGAAGTATTGCAAATTGGAGAATGAGAGAAATTGAGATTGAGATATGATATTTGAGTGAAGAAATGAAGAAGTGGGGGGGGGGGGGGTATTTATAGTTTTAAAAAAGGTTAATTTTGTAAATTCAAAAAGGGTTAAAAACTTAAAATTAAAAAAAATGGCTATTTGATCAATAGATCCGTTGGCTAACTGATCAGTTGCAGAATCTGACCAAACCAACGGATAGTGGGCCCTATCGACTTTGAAAAATTCAAAAAAAAAAAACTGACCATTGAACCGGGCCGGTTCCGGTCCGGTTTCACCGGTTACACCACTGTTCACGTGTACCGGTTTAGCCGGGTCCGGTTACCCGGTAAAATTTTTTAAACCTGCCAAACCCCTCCTACCCCCCTACCCAGCCCACCCGGCCCCTTATGAATCGGGTCGGTCCGGTTCCGGTTTGTACCGGTCTGGGCTGGTCCGGTAGCGGGTCTAACCGGCCCGTTAGACAGCTTTAGTTTAACCTTTCAATTTGATAGCAACATCCCTCAATGGCTAATCTCCATTAAAAATGGACAACTGCTTAGTAGAACCCAACAAGTTCAATGGGCAAATAATTTTCCATTTGCCATCTGGAACCTTTGGAAAAATAGAAATCATAACAATGTCAATAATCTAAAACAAACTCTTAATGTCAATCTAGTTCTTAACCTATCTTGGGAGTATAATTTTTTCGCTGAAAGAAACTCCCTCCAACAATCTAAAATAAGATTTGCCATCCACCGGATAAAACATTTCTAAAATACAATCAAACTAAATATTGATGGAGCCTTTTCAAAGACTAACTTACATGCAGGTCTACGAGGAGCTTTTCATAACAGCAACGACAATTGGATAATGGGATTCCACAAATCTTGTTATGCAACATCTCCATTGCATGCAGAATTATTAGCACTAGAGCAAAGTCTTAAAATTGCATTGGAGATGTCTTTTCCATTAATAGAAATTGAAACAGATTCTTCAGAAATGATTAAAATGCTCAATGAGGACAATGTCCTAACTAATAATATGTTACTCAAATGCAGGTTGTTAATGCGCCAGTTGAAAATATCAACGATCAATCATAACTTCAGGGAGGGTAATGCAGTAGCTCATCATCTAGCTAAGGAAGCAATCAGCCACTTCAAGGCAGAAAAAAGTATCTACCATGCACGTCCACCTTATTTTGTTGAAGTTTTTTTGGAAAAGGACATGAATGGTGTATGTTTTGGAACAAACTCTTAAGTTCCTCGGTTTGTAATAGCCTAATAGCTATAAACAATAGAAATGTCCTTAGAGTCTACGTAGTTGTATGTAAGACTTTTCCAGTTTACTAGTATTAATATATGCTTCGTTATCGTTCAAAAAAAAAAGAACACATATGTAAAATGACCATTTTTTTTCGGTCTCACTTCCCATCGATTCTTTATTAAGCTCAAGTGTAACTAAGTGTTGAAATATCCATTTTTGATTATGAACTGTCAAATCATGTAATTACGCAGTTATCCTAACTTGGTAATACAGTCAGGCCTCTCTATAACAGCATCTTTATATAACAATACTTCACTATAAAAGCCTAGCGTTTTTCGGAACCAAATTTTATGTTATGTTATAATATATGTTCTCTATAACAGCACTTCGCTATAACATTCAAATATATTCGGAACAAACGAGACTGTTATAGAGAAGTTTGACTGCATACTAAAACTACGCATGTAATTACTAAGGTTATAACTTTTTCGCAAAACATTTTGAGTAGAGTAGGGCACATAGTCTAAGCCCTAATCAAAGCTCACATATTTCAAGCTTGGGCTCAATTGAGTCCAGATTGGCCCAGCCCATTAGCTCGCTTCAGTCATATAATGATGAGAAACGTGTATTTTTAGTCGCTCCCAAAAATAATAGCCGACAATATATATATTTTTTTGTATATATGTGTATTATATACATTTTTTATATATATTTAGCTAACAAATGTAATTAGTTTCGGCTAGCCGACCAATTTTATATTTTTCCTTATAATGATTACCTCAAAACCAATATTCATTTATTAAGCTCAATGTTTGCTCAGTGCTGTAGACGAATTTAATAATATATCATTTTATACTTCTTTATTCGATATAACCAACATTTTAATCGTCTCCAATTAATACTTTATGGGCAGTGATTAATCAAAAAATTTAACATTTTAGAATTCCAAAATTGATGAAATCTAATTTTTGTGATAAGTAAAATTATCACTTCTTCTTTATTTTTTTTTTAATTTCCGCAATATCGTAGAAGCTGCGGCGTTAGGTGGGACTAAGGGTGTCTAACGGGCCGGGTTTAATCGTAACCGGACTGGCCCAGACCGGTTAAAACCGGAACCGGCCCGGACCGGTACAAGGGAGCTGGGTTGGGTTGGGTTAAAGGGGTAGGGGAGTAGGTCCGTCTACTTAAATTCTACCGGTTAACCGGACCGGTCAAACCCGGTCAACGGTTTTTACTGTTCAACCGGTTAACCGGCCCGGCCCGGCCCAGACCGGTATAACGGCTAGTTAATTTTTTTTTAACTTTATTTTTTTTTTAATAGTGGGCCTTACTTCTGACCGTTGGCAACGGTCTTCTGCCCTTATGGCCATTGCCCAACGGCAGATTTTCACAAATAGCCCATTTTTGGGTTTTTTTTTAAAAAAAATTAACACCCCTTTGAAAAACTGTAAATACACCCCCCCCCCCCCCCCCCC
>NW_017671590.1:142276-206133 GCF_001879085.1 Nicotiana attenuata
AGGAACATTGATGAACTTCAATTCTACTTGCAGAAGCTAAAAGAGCCTCGCACAAAGGAATTTTCACCGTTGGGATGGTGGCATGAGAATGGAAAGCAATTTCCTGTTCTTTCCGCTATGGCTCGGGACGTGCTAATGTGCCAATTTCAACTGTTGCATCAGAGAGTGCATTTAGCCAAGCAAGACAACAACTTGGAGACACTCGTCACTCATTGGGAAGCAATGCTTTGGAAGTTTTAGTATGTTTCAGAGATTGGATTAGATCGGAACGAAGAAATCAAGGACGTGAAGATGTTGATAGCCCAAAAGACGAAGAACTTGGAGATATATTAACACATGGTAACCCATCCGAATTTAACACTCCAGAAGAAGGCCACTCAGTTCATATTGATTATGACTAACTTACTAAGGCAATGCAAAACCTTTGAATTTACTCTTTTTTGGTTAATTTACTTGTTGTTAAATGTAAACCTTTCAATTTGTAAGTTTGAATTTTAAAATAAATGTAGCACTTGCAATTTATAAGTGCAATTTTTTCCCATCTTCATTGTTTTCTTTATATTTTTACTTTATATTAATATAACTTACAATAGTTATACAAAATACAAAAAAAAATTAAAAATTACACTAACCCGGCCCTGCCCGGCCCCTTGTACCCGTAACCCTTACGGTTTCATTTTTTACCCGGATGAACCTGAACCCATTAAACCCGATGAGCCCCAACCCGTAACCGGCCCAAACCCCAACCCGTACGGTTACTAATTTTTCCTACCCAGCCCGGCCCGGCCCACCCGTTAGACACCGTTAGGTGGGACAATTGGGCAAGGTTGATGTTTTAACAAGCGACAAAAGCAAAATTCCGAGGATATATAACAATTATACCTTTTTTTGGTCCAAATAACAATTTTACCTTACTATTATCTTACCTCAATTTGTTGCCCCCAAAAAACAACAGAAACAACAAAAGATGAAGAAGTTAAGTGGCTTAGCTCTATTTCTGGCTTTCTTCCTACAGTTGCTTAGAATCTCAAAGGGAATCTCAAATTCTCAGCTTCTTCAGCAAATCAGTTCACAGAACAACAAATACTTAACCAAAGAAGAACACTGGTTCAATCAGACTCTTGATCACTTTTCTCCTTACGTAATTTTCCTCTTTTTTTTATATATATTTTTTTATTTATAGCTTTTGCACAGAGAACTCTTTTTCGAATTCTATTTTGTGTTCTTTGAAAAAAAGTGTGTTAAATATGGTTAGCCCATATTATTTACATAGAAAGTTGATTTTGTTTTATTGAAATTTTACTGGGTTAGATTGAATTTGGTTTCATAATTGGTGCATCCTTAAAAAAAATTGGGTTCACCTTTTTTCTTGCACTTAAAAAGTAATAGTAAAATTGTTTGCTTTGGATGATGAATTGTTGTTTTTTGCTGTAACATGAAGTTATGCTTTCCTGCTGCCTCGGGTGGGTGTGGGGGTGGGTGAGGTGGGGATTGTCTGAGAGGCACCAAGCTCAAAAGTTTGTTTCTTGTATTATCTTAGAAAAATCCCTTGTTATAATTTTTACTGAAAATTGGGGAGAATATAACTTGAAAATTATGTTTTTACATTGAAGTACGTAAAAAAATGGTTTTATAGGATCCCGAGTATTTCTTTGTCATAACTGCTGTGTTATGCTTTCATTGAGCCGAGGGTCTCTTGGAAACAACCTCTCTTTGGGATTACACTGGGTATGTTGTTGTTGTTGTTGAACCTGGAAAAAACATTAATCTTGCCCCTGTATGTTTCTATTATCATGAAGAGTTTCAATGCATTGAGATAACTATATCGACGTGAGAATGAAAGGAATCCATCCAATGCAGCTGAATATTAAGAGAAATATGTGCTACTAGGAAAAGTATAGCACTATGAAAGTAAAAGCTTGTAGGATTTAAAAGTCCAATAAATGGATCAACAGGTAGTCGAGATAAAGATGGATCAAGCATTGAGTTGTTTTTGATTGACTGCGTTGGTCGTTGTATGCCTTTAACTTAGTGTTGCTATTTTATAGGATCATCGTACATTTGGACAGAGGTACTATGAGTTTCTTGACTATTTCCGAATTCCTGATGGACCCATATTTTTGAAAATTTGTGGAGAATCTGCTTGCAACGGGATACCGAATGATTACCTCAGTGTAAGTTGTAATCCTTACTGCTGATACTCTATTCTCTTCGTGAATGCATTCTTATAATTCTTGTTTTGTCTTTTTTACTTTGTTTATCAAGACAGTCAAGTCTTTTTATGCCGCATCCCCTCTTTTTCTCCGGTGCCCAACTCGCTTTCAATCTCCCCTTTTGCCATGGGTGGGGTACATGGCGGTAGGAATTGGAGAAGGAAATGGGAAAGAAATTGATCTTTCATTTTTGTGACCTAGATTCAGTTACTTCAGGCAGCATTTGAAGGACTGGTTGAGCTATATAACTATTATATCTGGTTCCACATGCATTGCAATCGTGGTTTATATGCTTTAGGATCGTTTTAGCACTACTAAAGTTGGTCAAATGTTTTGTGTGGGTTTTAATTCAAGTATCTCAGTTGATATCTATTTGAATCTGCTGTCATACTTTATTTAGTTAAAAAGATCAATAAGTGGCAAAGTACAAGTTTTACCTTACTGATAAATTCAAAAATTAGGAATTCTTACTATCTGATACTGTCATGATCATAGTTTTTATAATTAAGGTAAGGTCTTAAGATGCTCTTATCATATTGCTAGTACAAGTACTCCTATTCCACGCCGTTCCGGTGTGAAATAATACATGATTTCCCACATAAGTTACATGGCATGTGATTTTATTTATTTGAGAAACAAAAATGGTAACCAAACACCCAGGTAACAATGGGGATTTTATAGTGAGATTATTTTAAGCCAAATAACCTCGGCAATGAGTTACAGCTTTTGGTATTATGGTTTGCTGGCACAAAACAAACACATAGGTACATGCTTTGGCTGTGACAATGACTTATCATTTGGAGTCATGGAAGGTTAAAACCACTAACTTCTACTTCTGAACCTTGCATGTTTAACAGGTTTTGGCGAAGAAGTTTGGAGCTGCTGTCGTTACTCTTGAGCATCGCTATTATGGGAAGAGTTCACCCTTCAAATCCTTGACAACTGGGAATCTGAAATATCTGTCATCAAAACAGGCACTTTTTGACTTGGCAGCTTTCAGGAATTTCTATCAGGTTGGTTGCATCTTAATTCTATATCCTCTATCTATTGTAATTTTGTGTCAATCCAAAGCATGTCACTTCTTATAATCTAGCTCGATATCTCGTATAGATTAGGGTAAACCAATCACCATTTAGTGGCACTATAGGTAAAATGTCTTTGGATTGTAGCACTTGGCCCAGAACTAACTAAAATCTGACAACCCATATTTTAGGTGGGTAGTCTGTTTCTAGTTCGTCAATGCATCTCTATATGTAATTTCAAAATGTCAATATTAGCAAGACGAAAAATAAATAATGATAGGAAAACGTGAAACGATGAGCCTTTGATTCAGGTATGCAATAAAATAAGTCCTATGTTACATCACTGATTTAGTTTTCCACTTCTCAATTCCCCTTCTTTCCCTTTCGCATGATGATTGTTCAGCGGATAATAGTTCTTATATGCTGCAGGAGTCCCTGAACGTGAAGCTCAACAGATCCAATGTTGAAAACCCGTGGTTTTTCTTTGGTATTTCATACTCAGGAGCCCTTAGTGCATGGTTTCGCCTGAAGTTTCCTCACCTGACTTGTGGAAGCCTTGCAAGCTCTGCTGTAGTTCAAGCAGTTTACAGCTTCTCAGATTTTGACAAGCAGGTAAAAATTGTGCTACTTTGGTTGTTAATATTTATGGTAGTTTTCTTCGCATCAGGAAAAAAATGGTAATGCGAAGGAAAGCTCTTCGGATGTTCTTCCTTTTGTAATTTTTATCTTTCTTTAGGTGATGGATTGTAAAACATTGTGGTTTTTAGTTTATTTTTGTTTTTAGAAACATTATCTGAGTTTAGATATGGTTTTGGAAGAAGTAACTGTGTGCGTAAGCTTAATTGCTTGTAGAAAATTAGCCTTTTGGTAACAGTTGTTTTGTTTTCCTGAACGAACAGGCTTAGTCCTTCTATTGTCTTAGAATATTCGTTAAATAATTACTAGTATTACTAATAAAAGGGAGAGACAAAAGTTGGGAAAAATAAAAAACACAAGCTGTCCTCAATATGATCATCTGAGAATGCCTCTAACTCCTATAGTATTACAAGAGAATAAATCCCAAAAGAAAAAAGCTTACAAGAGAACAGGCCTGAACACTGTGAAATTGAGACAATGTGACTAAGAATGTTGTCTGTTTGTGGCTCTCTTTTGGATTTGTTGGACACACTACACAGTTTCTAGAGGATCTGTGAATTTGACTCCTGGTCTTCCTACTGTAGGTTGGCGAATCTGCTGGTCCAGAATGTAAAGCAGTATTGCAAGAAATTACTCAACTAGTAGAAACAAGGCTTGCGTCAAATCGCAAGGACCTTAAAGCGTTGTTTGGTGCTGATGAGGTATTGGTTGTTCATTGTTTGTGTGATTTCTTTACCTTCCTCTCAAAGAGTTCTCTGACATTGTGACCTCAATCATCTAAAGCAGCATATTGCTGATCATATCTGTGGTAACTCTGGATACTAAATAAGTATAATATTCAATTGTTCTTTCCATTTTTTTCTAGTAGTAGTCTATAATAGTATACCCTTTAATGCTTATGGAAACATATCAGTGATGATATATGCAGTAATGTGGGCTGCTGAAGTCCGTCAGATTAATTCTTTATTGGTAGAGTTTTAAAGTTCAAACCAATTAATCCTTGACATAGGTTAAATGGCAATGGCGAATACTGCCAACCCCGTAGCTTTATGCTCTCAAGAGACTTTGGATTGATGTAATCTGACCAAATAATAAACATGTTACTTTAGGGGGACGGAGAGATCGACGAGGACGTCACTCACCGTATAGGGGCGGGCTGGATGAAATGGAGGCTTGCATCTGGGGATTTGTGTGACAAGAAAGTGCCACTGACACTCAAAGGTAAGTTTTATAGAGCTGTGGTTAGACCGGCCATGTTGTATGGGGCAGAGTGTTGGCCGGTTAAGAACTCACATATCCAGAGGATGAAGGTAGCGGAGATGAGGATGCTGAGGTGGATGTGCGGGCACACTAGGATAGACAAGATTAGGAATGAAGATATTCGGAAGAAGGTGGGTGTGGCCCCTGTGGATGACAAGATGCGGGAAGCAAGGCTCAGATGGTTCGGACACGTGCAGAGGAGAAGCCTTGATGCGCCGGTAAGGAGGTGTGAGTGGTTGGCCGTGGTGGGTACGAGAAGAAGTAGAGGGAGGCCTAAGAAGTATTGGGGAGAGGTGATCAGGCAGGACATGGTACGAATGCGGATTTCCGAGGACATGGCCCTTGATAGGAAGGTCTGGAGGTCTAGCATTAGGGTTGTAGGTTAGGGGGTAGTAGAACTTTTCTTACTTCTTTCCGGGGGTGAGGCGGGGTTGGATTAGGGTTGGCCTTAGATGGCTTGCAGTTTATGTTGAATACACACTATACTTGCTGTTTATCTGAGCCCCGGGCCTGGTTACTGTTATTGCATGTCATCCATCTTTTGATTGTTATGCTTCTGTTACTATTACGATTTCTACTGGAGTTACTAATGAATTGTCTTTTCTTGTTTTTCTTATTTCCATCTTTCTGAGCCGAGGGTCTATCGGAAACAGCCTCTCTGCCCTGTCGGGGTAGGGGTAAGATCTGCGTACACATTACCCTCCCCAGAACCCCACTTGGTGGGATTTTACTGGGTAGTTGTTGTTGTTGTTACTTCATGTTCTCAATCAAGGAGAGGATGCATGTTTATTGTTGCTCTCTTTTATAAGTCTGATACACAGAAACTTTAATTTTCTTTCAGCTGAGGATTGATGGCGACTTCCTGTACTTTCTTGCAGATGCTGCAGTTACAGCGGTATGTATGAGACATTCATAAGATTATCTTCTATTGAACGAGTTTGTTGTTTTCCTAATTGAAAGTTTTTGATGTTTTAGTTTCAATATGGAAGTCCAGACAAACTATGCAGCCCACTACTTGAAGCAAAGAAGTCTGGGGAAGATTTAGTGGTATGGTTTCATTTGTTGCCTTACATTATTTTTGGAGTGTAACCCCCTTTCCCCCTCCCACCCCCCAAGCGTTCCCCGTCCCCTGTCCCCACGAGGTTGAGATCAGAGACATATTACCTTCGGGAGCTTGTCAGAAATGCCACGAAGAGAATTTCTTCAGTATCACGTACATAAGTTTTCTTAGAGAAGATACCCATATTTATATAAATATGCCTTTTCTCTTTTCTTAGAACCAGTAATTAGTTAAACAAAAAAATTAGTAGTTACTGAAGAACAATTTTTCAGCTGCACCTGGATTAGAGTGTATATATTCTATATTCGGAAACAACATAAGAAGATATTCCCATGGATGTTTATGTTCAATAGGTAGTTCTGAAAAATCTCAAGTTCTCTATGTCAAAATTTTCCTTATCGATTTCCTGTTATGCTAGCTTTCCAGGAAGTTCTCTACACTTAAATGAGGAATTCAGCTTAATTCCAACTGCATAATCTGTGACCACTGACCAGAACATCATGTTACAAGATCCAATCACCCAAAAAGAAAAAAGAAAAAAGAATTCATGTTGTGGAAGACTTTGCTTATCCTCTTTACTTCTTTAATCGTTTATTTTATTTCTTATTTGCAGAATGCATATGCCACTTATGTAAAGGAGTATTACATTAAGACTTTGGGGGTCAGCGTCAAAACATACAATCAGGAAAATCTGAAGAACACTGCTGTAAATGGTGATACTTCTGATCGCTTGTGGTGGTTCCAGGTCTGCACAGAAGTTGCATATTTTCAGGTTGCACCCTCGAATGATAGTATTCGCTCTACTAAAGTTGATACCAGGCATGTGTCTTACTCTTCGAAGTATTTAAGCCCTGTTTCTTTTCTTTGTTCGACTGAGCTGTTTCCACTTGTTTAGTCACACACCTTCTGGTGAACTGACTTCATAATTCATTCGTGCAGATACCATTTGGACCTTTGCAGGAATGTCTTTGGCACCGGTATATATCCTGAAGTTGATGCAACTAACTTGTACTATGGAGGAACCAAAATTGCTGGTAACCATTCGATAGTTATTTCAGCAGTCTCATTTCTCCTTTATGTTTCCTTATCTGATATATCTGTTAATAGGATACCCTTGAGTTTATTTGAAAGGAAAAAAAGAAGGGAAAATCTGTTGTCGGCTCGGGTGCACTTAATAAGAGAATATTCATTACCTATATTATTTTATTTGATTCCGTCGGTTGGCCTTTTTATTTTGCTTTGCTAAAAACTTTAGGCAGCTAATCAATTTGCCCGGGATTACTTTATATGATCCCAACATTCACAGCACACCCTGATAATTTTACAAAGTAATGACATGACATCACTGTTGCCTTAAGTTTATCACTTGTGTTAATGATTAAAGAAAAGAAAATAATCACCTCAAGCCAACTGACGAGGGTGTGTGTGTTGGGGGTGGGGGGATAAATACTTGATATAAATGGCTGTTTTTTAGAGCATGGTCAGTTTAATGGAAGGTGTATGTTTTGTCTCCGAAATTTTTAAAACCTTGTTTTTTGGGGTTGATGACTTTCAGATTGGACTCAATATCTAACTGAATGCAATCTCTGGCATTTGGAATTTGTCCCTATACGAGTATCTGCAATAGAATAGAATGTTTCTTTGCCTTGTCTTTGTTTCCATAGATATTCTGTCACACCATTTACCCATTTGTCATGCCTAAAAAATGTTGGAGAGGGTGTGAGCTCTAGTTGGATGAATAGCCAATTTGTTTTTTTCACTTTATCCTGCTTCAAATATGGAACAATTATGGAATTACAAATTTCATTATGTTAAAATTTTGTTTTGGCAGGGTCAAAGATTATCTTCACCAATGGATCACAGGACCCCTGGCGCCATGCGTCCAAACAGACTTCTTCCCCTGAGAGTAAGTTTTAGGCTTCTCCGATAGTGAAATTTCATCCCTGTCTATTGTGAAACTAGATTTGTAGAGTGTTGTGTTCCAAGACAGATGCATGACCTTAATGCTTATTCTTCTAAAGTAAAAAGGACCATGCTACCATTCAAAAATAAAGTAAATGTGAAGAGTTAAACAGACCATTCTTCATCCACAAGAAACATTTTTATCATAAAGTAAATTTTTTATAAAATCAGGTTTGGAATCTGTTGTCCTTATTCAAGTTTCATCAGCTATAAACACGTCTGCGCAATTGATAATTGATATATCTGCTTCTTGATCTTAAATATGATTTTCTCTGTGAAGTGTTTGCTTGAATTCACAGTGATGGATCAGAAACAGAATGACCTTTTGCTAAAAATCTTTTTAAAATGACAATTTTTTTGAGGCTAGAGTACTCACTTTAAATTGCTGTACCGCAAGTATTTCTTCTTTTTTCTGAGACCTCGTTTCAACTTTCAGTGCCTTCTTACATAGTCTCTTGCCATAACTGTGGCCATGGAACTGACTTGCGGGGCTGCCCCCAGTCTCCTTTAGTCCCTGAAGGTATGCATATGACAGATCTCAATGTTAACTGTTTTAGACTTCACTGGTTTCTCATATCCAGTAGTACGCTGGACATGAGTATTCTTACGTCAAACCCCATATTTCCTTTTCTTTGCTTGCAGTTTTTCTATCTAATCTTACTTAATTTAGTCTCTTTGGTCACTGCTGCATTTATTATTATATTCTTTTACCTCTATAATCGAAATGAATTTCTAGATTCGCAGATTCATCGACATCAAGTTTGTTAAAAAAAACAAATTCTTGTTGCCGATTATTTATGATAAAAATTTTAAATTTATGTTTTTCTCAACTATGACCCTGAACTGCTGCATACAGTTGGTAGCACTTGCAATACAATGAGAAATTAATGGTGAATGTCTATGGAAAAGACCGTAAGATCCTATCACGTAGGATTATCCTAAGGGGGTGACAAGAGGGCTTGCGGAAGGCAATATGGATAACTAAGCTGTTAAAGAAGGTTGCCTTTTTTTCACCTGGTGTGCTACGTAAAATGCAATTTTTTAGGGCGGATAATCTTAGAAGGAGCAAGCTAATTGCTGTGTAAAGGTTTGGAGAAGATGCATACCATATTTAAGTGCAATTTCGAACATTTCACAGCTTTGTGGCCATGTCTTTTTGTTATTTGACATCAATTTTGGTGTTATTAACGATGGTGGCAGAGTAGTTGCGACCTAAAGGCTAAAGAGAATTGGAAAGGAGAAGAAAAGCAGTGTCGAAAGTAACTCCGCTATGTCAGAGGCTAGCTCTTCTATCATTATACCATCCTAAAAATATATCTTTTGGTATAAATAATCGACGGAGGTTTGCTAGAAGAATGTGATTAGTCCAGATAACCATATTATATATTTTGATGCATACTGTTCAGTGTGTTCACTAATAAAGCATTTGACTTTAAACAAAAAGCTCAATAAGCAAAATTCCAATTTGTGACTTGTTCTTTCTTTAGTTCGTAATTTGTTTATTCCTATCAGTACGTTACGAGTGGAGGTTTTTACTGATTCAGAGGGTCCAATGTCTCCAGCATTTTCATACTTTTAGTTGGATACTTTTAGTTTGCTCACCAAATAAAATTAGTCGATAGCATAAAACTGGACAATTATCTGAATATAGCTTTCAGTCCCCATATATGATAAGGACATCAACCTGATTTACTGCTAGCGTCATTCCCATTTTAGAAGCTACTTTGAACACACAAAGTTAGTCGAAGTTAGCATCAAATTGGACAATTATCTGAATATAGCTTTCAGTCTCCATATATGATAAGAACATCAACCTGATTAACTGCTAGTGTCATTCCAACTTTAGAAGATACTTTGAGCACACAAAGTTCACCGAGATTGCTGTCTCTATTGATCTTCGACTTGTCTTAGGCATGATGTTTTGTGAATTTCCTTCTTTTATAGCCATGAACCGTGATGCATTTCATGACAATTATTTCATATCACAGGTGACGCCAAAAACTGCACTTCTCCTGATGCAGTTCGGAAAGTAAGGGAAAAGATTGTTGAATATATAGATTTGTGGCTGTCCCAGTGCCAGGTTTCAGGTAGGAGTTGGATGTGAAAGCATCATCTCACTGCTATACACATAGAAGTATACTTTATGTCCTTTAACTAACCACTAAATTATGTATCTCGTCGTGGACAGATGTATAGTTGCCCATCCATGAACGATGTCATCTGTATGAATTGATCTCGTGTACTATGGCTTGCTAATAAACATGTAGAATTATTTTTCTTAAGTTTCGTTCTTTAGAACTCTTGCATTTTGTAATTTTGCGTTAGCACAACTACTGCTCACAGTTTGACCATGATTGGGAAAAATATCGGTCAGACATCAGTTTTACAAGGTTGGTAAAAGAAGAATCGGGTGGAGTCATCATAGCAGTTGTTCTTGTAGGAAAACTTTGATTTTAACATATATAAGCAGGATCTATGTCAGATGACATGTATAGTGGGAAATTTCTTTATAATGGCCAGTATTTGAAATGATAAATGTAGCCCTCTTAGTACCAAAGGTGACCGGGATCCATTTCACAATTCTTTAACTATGAACCAGTTCTGATGGGCTATGGCATATGACAATGAAACGTGCCATAGGTTCATCGCGTTCAAGTTGAGACGTAGCCTCGACTTCAGATTGTCCACCAGACAAAAACCGTATATTAAACCATGAAATTTTAGTAGTAAGGTTCTTGAACGTGTTGAAGAAGTTAAAGGTATAGCAGGATTTCAAGAATCACCAAGGGGTGTGGTGGGATTGTTGAGATCATGTCTCTCTTAATTATAGGTCTATAATTCGAGCCTTGAGAAAGAAAATTTCCTAGTAGGAAGCATTAATTCNNTAAAAAAAAAAAATATTATACCAATATAATTTTTCCGACATAGGAGGGTTCATCCTGCCCCTACCCGTACCGTACCCGCATAGTTTGGAAAGAACTAGACCTGCCAACCCGCCTCGGCCCCGGAAAGCCCTTAGACCCCCTCTGCCCCCCTCTCACCCTTCCCCATTGCTATCCCTAATCTGGTATAGATGCAGACTCAAAAGTGAATGTCATAACAGAAAATCACGTTACACCACATGGTGATTCTTAAAAAGAGCTGGTCATATTCACATATTCTAGAATTGTGAGTAAGATAAATATATTACTATAAAAAAAAAGGTAACCAAAATAATAGCTTGTTTGGCCAAGCTTCTAGAATTAACTTATTTTGAGAAGTGCTTTTCTCAAAAGTACTTTTTTTAAAAAGTATTTTTGGTGAGAAGCAGTTTGCGTTTGGCTAATTAATTTGAAAAGCAGTTTTGAGCAGTAATTAGTGTTTGGTCAAGCTTTTGAAAACTGCTTCTAAGTGTATTTTTCTTAAAAGTGTTTCTTAGAAAAGTGCTTTTGGAGAGAAGCTACTTTTTTCTGCTTCTCAAAAACTGCTTCTGCTTCTCCTCAAAAGCACTTTTTTCCCTTCCAAAAACTTGGCCAAACAACTCAATTTTTGGCCAAAAGTGCTTTCGGCCAAAAAAATACTTTTGGCCCAAAAAAAAAGCTTGGCCAAACAGGCTATAAGTCACAATAGCATAACACGATAGAGATGAGATGGTTTTGTCTGCGGGTATTACGGTGGCGCGGCTACAAAGAGAAATTTTCAGAAACCACTATGTTTTAGTGATTATTACTTATTAGCTTCCTATAGCTACCATTTACTAAATTACTTTCTATAGCTATATTTTAACTAGTTGTGGAGTATATTCAATGTATTTAAGCTAACGTATTCATGAATACAATAGGAAAAAAGGGCAGAAAAAAGGGAATTACAACTAACGTATAGATTGTATTCATATGTATTCGCGAGCTGTATTAGTGAATACAGTAACGGAAGTTGCGAAAAAAAAAGGTCTTCAGTTGTTTAAAAACGGTAAGTGAATCGATTAACGCGATAGACTCCTAATATAACTCAACAAACTCAATTATAACACACAAAATTTGTATTTCTAGTTATAGAAAAGATTCTCAACCGAAAAACACCCAAAAAATAGAGCAATCTTCAGAGATTCAATCCATCCTTTTTTTTGTGGTATCTTTACTAAAATATTTTTTTAGTGGTATCTTTACAAATAGATTTATATATTAAAATTATATAATTACATTAAATACAGTTAAATATATAAAAATACATTGAATATATGAAGTAATGTAGGTCATCTATAGTGCAAAAACATATGAATACATACTGCAGATACATTTGAATAAATAGATACGTCTGAATACATAAATTATATTAATTAAAAAAATATATGAATACATTCCACAATATATTGAATACATACTGCTGAATATATACTGCTGGACAAAACAGTGAAATAAAGTGAAGCTTTGAAGTTATATAATTACATTGAATACAGTTAAATACAGTGAATATATTGAAAGTAGAAAAAACTAAAGACAGTGAATACAATAAAATACATGGAATACAACGAGATATATTGAAATACAATAAAAAAAAGGTAACAGACTCTTCAAGTTCCTCAGCCCCAAACTTCGTCCCCAATCCATCGATATACGGGCCGCCGCCATGTGGGGCGTCGCCACCGATATCGCGCCCTCTAAGTCGTTCAGGTAGTGAATCTCTCATTTCTGCTTTGAAAATTTTGTCTGCACTTTTGGGGCCTTTATCATGAATGGAAGGATCAAAGGCTTTCCTTATAGCAAATCCTGTATTTGGACTTCCTGAGGGAATAAATGGCTTCGGTGGTATAAATTATGCTGACACTGCATCGCCAATGGGACTTGATCTCGACAATGGTCTGTCAAGTCCTCCACCAGTAATTTCCACAAGCTTGGCTAAAAATTTGAGAGAGACAATGGAGATGAATCAGTGTAGAATCGTTGATAGCGAGAAAGGGGAAGAGAATGGCGCTGTGACGGAGAGAAATTAGAGAGAGAGATCGTTGAGACATAAGTTTACTCCCTATATGGTAATTTTGTGAGAGAAAAAAGGAAAGAAGGAGAGAGAAATATAATACACAACGTATTTAATGGCTTAAAGGTAAGAAATAGCCATAAATAAATATTTTGCTATAAAAATTAGAAGGTAGCTATAGGAGATAATTTTTTAAAAGGGTATTTATTTATAATAAATAAGGTATCAACCTTTGCTATAGGAGGTAAAATTTCCAAAAATGAAATTAATAGCATCTTGGTCTCGATTAGGCCAACCAGGCCCGTTATCCCATTATTGGGCTGACCCAAAGCTTAAACGACAGGTGATATAAGCATACATTTAGTCCATTTTTAGTTAAAATATCATGGTATAGCCAGTTTTCACACTGGTCAATGAAAAATAGCCAGCGTTTATCAAGTCAATGAAAAATAGCCACTATTTTGCTGTAACAGAGACCGGTCCAATATAATATACGGGAGTTCTGGTGCATTTGTGTACGAACTCCAGCATATTATGCTGGACCGGTATACTTTGCTAACTCCTGTAAAATTTGCGGGAGACTGGAGCACCAGTGCTCCAAACTCCAGTATATTATACTGGACAATTATACTTGCTGGAACTCCCGTAAAATTTGCGGGAGTTCCAGCATAGTTATCCTGGAACTCCCGTAAAATTTACGGGAGTTCAAGCATACTTATGCTGGAACTCCCGTAAAATTTACGGGCGTATTTTTCCGAATTTTGAACAGTGTTTTCGCTTAGATTTAAAGTGGCTAAATTTCGATGACTTTTGAAACTTGGCTATTTTTCAACGACCAGTGGTAAATCTGGCTATTTTTGAATTTCTCTCTGATGAAAAGTACTTGGTTGACATGTCTGTTTTATTATGTTAATAAAAAGTTTAAGAAAAAATAACCTAAATAGTCATCAACCCAACTAACAGCTTTGTTTGAATGGTTGTAACTCATTGTATCGTATTATATTGTTATCCCAAGGTAATGTTTATTTTGATTGTTTATTTAAAATTGATTGTATCGTATTATTAAATGCATTGTTCCGGAACAACCAAAACCCTTATTTTATGAAACAACTGATCCGGTGTGGTGGGACCGTTTCCTATTTCTTTTCCAATTATGCCCTTATTTATTACTCCATAATTCTATTTTATCATTTAGTTATTTTTTACTTTAACTCCTAATCTCCAACTTATCGACCTACTTTGTCTTCTTCCATCTTTTTTAGAGTTGGTTTGCGCCGTTCTTTTTATCCAAGTCTCCGTTCAATTCTTTGTCTCTTTCCATCGTTTTAATTTTTTTTTTTTTTTTTGTTGCTCATATTAGTTAATCTTTCTTTTCAGGTTTTTGCTCTTGTTTCCAAGCTACGTAAATTAATGATGAATTAGTAGAAAGATGTTTTCTTGAATTATTTTTATATGTAATTCTTGATAAGTTTCATTTAAATAATTGGGAGTATTTTAGTGAATTTATTAATTACAGTACAATACGATACAGTCAAATTAAAAAATAAAAATGTTATTTAACAACAACAACGATACAATCTGTTCAAATAGTGTATCGATAAAATGATACAATATAATACAATACAATACAGTACAGTACAATGCAATATATTATAAAACGATGGGTAATAATGATCCAAACATAGTGTTAATATAATCAAGAAATATACGATATATATTTAATCTATGTATAATATGTATATAACCATGTATAATAAGTACATATTTTGATTCAGTAGAAGTTGGACAGATAAATCTATGTGTAACCGGCTATTTATGTAAAGATCCCTAAAATTAAAATTGATGGCATTTTAGATATTTTACTTCTTAAACCATCTTTTAAGCACTATTGTCCTTAATATTGAAAGTGCTTAATTGAGAGTTTGACATTGGAGGGCCTACGGAGAGGTAGAGGTAGGCCAAAGAAGAGGTGGAGAGAAGTGATTAGGCAAGTCATGGTACAACTTCAGCTGACCGAGGACATGACCCTTGATAGGAAGGTATGGGGGTCGAGAATTAGGGTAGTAGAGTAGGTAGTGTCGAGTGTTCATAACTTTAGTATTGGCACGCAGTCTCGTTTTCTGTTAGTAATAGGTTTTTATGACTAACCGTTGTTTTCTTTCATTGCTGATCACTTTACTGTCTTGTTGTGTTATTCTGCTTTTATATGGCTTTTTGATACTGTCTCTTCTTGCCTATATTTTTATTAATGTGATACTTATATTATCTTGAGCCGAGGGTCTATTGGAAACGGTCTCTCTATCCTCACAAGGTAGGGGTAAGATATGCGTACACACTACCCTACCCAGACCCCACGGTGTGAGATAATACTGGATATGTTGTTATTGTTGTTAATTAAGTCTTCCATAATATATATTTCAAATTATTTCTCTATGTGAATGATACTAATTGCAAAATGAACTTTGATGTTGTCTTTATTGTAATTCACACTCAAACACATTTTTTAGAAAGATCAACCAAATACAATTTATTTATTAAATATTGAAAAAGATTTTTTTATTGGCCAAACATAAATTGATACTCTCCAAAATTATTTTCTGCAAATACTTTTTTGAAAGTTAATCCAAACAAGCTCTAAATCTTAAGTTGGTCAGTCACCTCCAACTTAGCACTTTTCAACTTAATATGCGTTTTTGGTTTACCAACATTTTTCATATTTTATCACTAACAATTTTTTCTAATCTCCAATTATTCTTCCAAAACAAATTTTCCGTGCTTCTCCATTTGAAGATAAATTTATATTCTTTTACTTTTAAATAACGTTAAGTGTATTTCAATTATTTTAGTTGTTTTTTTTTTAACTAAATACATCAATTTATTATCAATTTCAACACTTCTATCCGAATATATAACTTCTTAATTATAAATTTACTTTAATACTTAATGATAAAACTACTTTTAATTAGCTAAGTCAAACATGCTCTAGTAGTAGACTTGTCCAAAGTCTATATAACCAATCTAATAGAACATGTGGTATAGACAAGGTCATTCATTTTTCTTTTAAACATACAAGGGTCATTCAATTTTTTCCACACACATCTAACGCTGTATAAAGCGAATAAACCCCAGTAATGGAGTAAGAAATGGAATAAAATAGAATAGCATCTAATTAATTATTTCTAATAAATTGGAAAAAAAGACACAAAGTGCAAATGTGTAAATCTTATGATACGTTTAAGAGAAAAAGTCCTTGTTACGTTGACGTTTAGTCGTCTATGGTTCAGCAATCAGCAGACAGCCATTTAATTTGCAAGCCAAAAATTAATTGTGGTCCAACAATGCAACTGTCTTTAGACCTTAAATTGCACTCGTCAAAGATATATATTTTCTCTAATCCTTTTTAAATATAGTTTAATATTTCGGTACACTTATAAAGAAAATTATTTATTAGTATTGTATACGGTCAAAATCATATGCCTTCGATCTATAGGCTCGAGGGGTCGTCTTAAGCCTGAGTTCAGACAAGGTCGAGTTCGAGCCCGATGGACCAGACTCGAGCTCGAAGATAGGATATAATGCCCGAGGATTGAAGTACGGTGAATGCCGTAGCCAAGTATGCTCGGCCCCGAAATAATGCCGTTATTGATTTCTAACAGAACACGCGAGATTCCTGCCACGTCCCCTAAATCATGGCGCAAATACCGGAATAGAATTGTACGATTCTGTATTAGGCGGTTAGACAGTTGTCCCAATAATATTCTATACTGTAAATGAAAAGGTACCTTCTTTAGGGTTTCCCTATTATATAAAGGGGACCCCAATCATTTGTAACATCATCTGATCATTGGCAAAGATTATACTATCTTACTTTTCTGGCTCATTGTTCATCAGAATTGTCCTGTCTCTTTACTGTTCTTACTTTATTGTTCTTGGTTCATCTCGAAGTCACTGAGCTCGAGGTCGATACTGCTAAGTAACATTGGTTTGATTCACTTATTCCTTTCATTTCTACTTCATATATCGTGATTATTAATTGGTATTGAACTAAATCACATATCTTTAAACCACAAATCAAATTTAATTGTTACTCGTATTTTCGAGGTAAACAGTTTGGCGCCCACCGTGGGACTAAAGATAATAGTGATTATTTCATTATTGATTCTCATTACACACGTTATTTTTACACTTTTTCTTGTCAAGATTTTCTAATTCTCAGGATTAAACATGTCAAACTCGCAAAATGCACATGCTCATGACAACGAAGGTCTTGGACTTCATGGGAAAAACGACAATGTAGGGGTCGGTGTACCACCGATAAACCCAGGGGAAGTGCCAAATGTGGAACCAGTTGATGTTAGTTCGCACATTGCTTTGAATGTAGATCTGGGCGCGGACCCCGGAGGGAGTATACGCATGGAAGCCCGATCTGGGGGCCAAGGAACACCAGGAATAGGAGATAGGAGAGTCAGCCTCCAAGTGATATTTGAGATGTTGCAAGCTCAGCAGATCGCCATCGCTCAACTTCAAAGTCAGAATAAGACTCCAAGTGTAGCTGAACCAGAAAACACTCGACGTGGTGAACCAGCGCCAGAGAGGTCGAACGGAAATGACTTGGGGACTGACCCCTCCATTATGAGGATGCTCGAAGAGCTAACCAAGAGGATCGAGTCCGGGGAAAAGAAGATTGAGGACAATGATAAAAAGGTGGAGACTTATAACTCCCGTGTTGACCAAATACCGGGGGCACCTCCAGTTTTGAAAGGTTTAGATGCAAAAAAGTTCATACCAAAACCATTCCCTCAGAGCGCGGCTCTGATGCCCATTCCTAAAAAGTTTCGCATGCCCGATATACCCAAATATAATGAGATAACCGACCCTAACGAGCATATTACTTCATACACTTGCGGGATCAAAGGAAATGACTTGAATGACGACGAGATCGAATCAGTCATGTTGAAAATTTTTGGAGAAGCATTGTCGAAAGGAGCTATGATTTGGTATCACAACTTGCCTCCTAACTCTATTGACTTGTTTGCTATGTTAGCAGACGCCTTCATGAAAGCACACGTTGGGGCCATAAAGGTGGCAACGAGAAAATCGGACGTCTTCAAGATAAAAAAAAAAGGAATGACGAGATGCTAAGGGAGTTCGTTTCTAGGTTCCAGATAGAGCGAATGGAATTACCACCGGTCTCGGATGACTGGGCAGTACAAGCTTTTATGCAGGGTTTGAATGAAAGGAGATTGATTGCGTCTCGGCAATTAAAGCAGAATCTGATCGAGTATCCAGCTGTGACGTGGTCAGATGTGCACAACCGTTATCAATCAAAATTCAGGGTCGAGGACGACCAGTTGGGAGCCCCCTCGGGTTCTGTTCATCCTAACAGATTGGTAGCCAAGCCCCCGAGGGATACGGCCAGGGAATCAAGATCGAACAAGGAACGGTATCATCCATACGTCGATCGGAGAAACAATGGCTTGGGTCGTAACGCCCCTCAAAATGATCGGAGAAACGATCGAGGTCAAAGCTCTCAAGGACTCATGTGTAAGAGCGGATTCGATAAGCATACCAATCCCGCAGAGGCACCTCGATTGTCGAAATACTACTTCAGCGTAGATGCATCGGGGATTGTGTCAACTATTGGAAGAATCAAAGACACTAGGTGGCCCAGGCCTATACAAACCGATCCTTCTCAAAGGAATCCGAACTTGATGTGCAAGTATCATGGCACACATGGTCATAGAACCGAAGACTGCAGGCATCTAAGGCAGGAAGTAGCTCGGTTGTTCAACGAGGGCCACCTTCGAGAATTTCTAAGTGATCGAGCTAAGTATCACTTCAGGGAGAGAGATGCTAGAAAAAATGAGCAGGAAGAACCGCAACATGTGATCCACATGATCGTTGTCGGTGTCGATGTCCCTCAAGGACCTGTGTTCAAACGCACCAAGGTATCGATCACCAGAGAAAAACGGACTCGGAGCTATGTGCCCGAGGACGTCTTATCATTCTATGACAAGGAAGCAAAAGGCATATCTCAGCCACACAACGACGCCCTGGTAATTTCTATCCTTTTAAATAAAATTCAAGTTAAACGTGTTCTAGTGGATCCAGGCAGCTCAGCAAACATAATCAGATCGAGGGTCGTAGAATAGCTCGGCCTACAGGATCAGATTGTACCTACATTCGGGTCCTAAATGGCTTCAACATGGCAAGCGAAACAACAAAGGGAGAGATTATCCTGCCAGTATACGTAGCCGGGACCATACAAGATATAAAATTCCATATCATCGAAGGCGACATGAGGTACAATGCACTCCTTGGGAGACCATGGATACATAACATGAGGGCGGTACCTTTAACTCTTCATCAGATGATGAAATTCCCAACGGAGGATGGTGTGAAAATGGTCTACGGAGAGCAAGACGCTGCAAAAGAGATGTTTGCAGTCGATGAAGTGACGCCGACACCAGAGCCTACGACCTCGGAAAAGTCGAACACCAAAGGTAAGCAAGCGGCCATACAGCAATCACCACCTCAAGCCTCGACGGAATCGGAGCAACAAGTAATCGAAGACGAAGAAGAGGATTTCCTTACTCCTCGAACCTTTGTCGTTCCTGAAGAGTCCGGTGCAACCAAGTCAACAGTCGAGGAACTAGAGCAGATCATACTAATCGAATACTTGCCCGAGAGAAAGGTATACCTGGGAACGGGATTAACCCCTAAACTCAGGAAAAAACTCATTCAATTTCTTATTGGTAATATGGATTGCTTTGCTTGGTCCCATTTAGATATGATAGGGATCCCACCGGGAATAACTACGCACGGGCTTAGCCTCGACCCCAGGTTCAAACTAGTGAAGCAAAAAACGAGGCCTCAATCCGAGGTGAAGCATGCATTCATAAAGGACGAGGTAACCAAACTCCTTAAAATAGGATCTATTCGGGAGGTAAAATACCCCGAATAGTTAGCCAACATAGTTGTAGTTCCTAAAAAGGGAAATAAGCTTAGAATGTGCGTAGATTACAAGGATTTGAACAAAACATGCCCGATAGATTCTTTCCCACTACTGAACATCGATCGTATGATCGATGCCACGGTCGGCCACGAGATCCTAACTTTTCTCGATGCCTATTCCGGGTACAATCCGATTCAGATGAACCCAGAGGACCAGGAAAAGACTTCGTTTATTACTAAATTTGGAACTTATTGTTACAACGTAATGCCCTTCGGGCTAAAAAATGCAGGAGCTACATACCAACGCCTAGTTAACAAAATTCGAAGAACAAATAGGTAAAACAATGGAAGTTTACATTGATGATATGTTGGTTAGGTCCCTGCACGCAGAGGACCATTTAACTCATTTGCAGGAGACATTTGAAGTCTTGAGGAAGTACAACATGAAGCTTAACCCGGAAAAGTATGCCTTCGGAGTCGGCTCGGGTAAGTTCATCGGCTTCATGGTGTCGAATCGGGGCATCAAAATTAACCTCGATAAGATCAAGGCCATCGAGGACATCACGATCGTGGATAGTGTGAAGATCGTGCAAAGGCTGATAGGGCGAATAGCTGCTTTGGGTCGATTCATTTTGAGGTCATCAGATCGAAGTCACCGGTTCTTTTCCTTGCTAAAAAAGAAAAAGGATTTCGTATGGACCCCGAAATGCCAACAAGCCTTGGAAGAACTAAAGCGATACTTATCGAGCCCGCCTTTGCTTCACACCCCGAAGGTAGATAAAAAACTTTACCTATATTTGGCAGTGTCCGAGATAGCGGTAAGTGGGGTACTAATTTGAGAAGAGCAAGGTACGCAATTCCCTGTTTATTATGTAAGCCGAACTCTAGGAGATGCTGAAACTAGATACCATCACTTAGAAAAATTAGCACTTGCATTGATAAGCGCATCTAGAAAGCTAAAGCCATATTTTCAATGTCATCCCATATGTGTATTAACCACTTACCCCCTTCGAAATATTTTATAAGCCCGAGCAATCGGGCCGGTTGGCCAAATGGGCCGTCGAATTGGCAGGTACGATATCGAATATCAACCCCGAACGGCCATCAAGTCTCAAATCCTAGCTGACTTCGTGGCCGATTTTATGCCGACCCTCGTACCCGAAGTGGAGAAAGAACTCCTGCTAAGTTCAGGTACATCATCGGGGGTATGGACCCTTTTCACGGATGGTGCCTCGAATGTGAAAGGGTCCGGGCTTGGCATTGTCTTAAATCCACCTACAGGTAGTACCATTAGACAATCTATCAAAACTTCTAGGTTAACTAATATGAGGTCGAGTATGAGGCCGTGATTGCAGGTCTCGAGCTAGCTAAAAGCTTGGGGGCAGAAGTCATCGAAGCCAAGTGCGACTCACTATTGGTGGTGAACCAAGTAAACAAAAGTTTTGAAGTTCGAGAGGATAGGATGCAACGATACTTGGATAAACTACATGTAACATTACATCGCTTCAAGGAATGGACTCTAGATCATGTGCCTTGAGAGCAAAATAGTGAGGCCAATGCACTTGCTAATTTGGGATCTTCGGTGAAGAAGATGATATCGTCCTGGGGACTATCGTTCAATTATCGAGGTCTGTGGTTGAAGAGGGTCATGCCGAGATAAATTCTATAAACCTGACTTGGGATTGGAGAAATAAGTACATCTGTTTAAAAAATGGAAAACTTCCATGGGACCATAAAGAATCGAGGGCCCTACGAACCAAGGCTGCTAGGTTTGCATTAGATGAAGATGGAACATTGTACTGGAGAACGTTCGATGGGCCATTAGCGGTATGTTTGGGGCCGGGGCACACCGATTATGTTCTACGAGAAATCCACGAAGGTACTTATGGGAATCACTCCGGTGCCGAGTCTTTGATTCGCAAAATTATTAGAGCAGGGTATTACTGGGATAGCATGGAAAAAGATACTAAGGAATTTGTCAAAAAATGTGATAAGTGCCAACGATTTGCACCGATGATCCATCAGCCCGGGGAACAACTCTACTCGGTCCTATCCCCGTGGCCTTTCATGAAATGGGGAATGGACATAGTCGATCCTCTACCAAGGGCCCCAGGTAAAGCTAAGTTTATTTTATTTATGACTGATTATTTTTCTACATGGGTGGAAGCATAGGACTTCGAGAAGGTCAGGGAAAAGAAGTTATTGACTTCATCTGGGACCACATCATATGTCGGTTCGGGGTACCTGCCGAGATTGTATGTGACAATGGAAAGCAATTCATCGGCAGTAAAGTGACAGGGTTCCTCGAAGCACACAAGATAAAGAGGATCTTATCAACACCATACCACCCAACTGGAAATGGACAGGCCGAGTCAACAAACAAAACCATCATTCAAAACCTAAAGAAAAGGTTGGACGATGCGAAGGGAAAATGGAGAGAAGTTCTACCCGAAGTCCTCTGGGCATACCGAACAACATCAAAATCTAGCACAGGGACTACTCCATTCTCTTTAGCGAGGCCCTTATCCCTGTCGAGGTCGGAGAATCGAGCGTTAGGTTTCGACATGCATCAGAGGAGTCAAATCCCGAGGCCATGAATACTAGCCTCGAGCTGTTAGATGAATAACGAGAGGCAGCACTTGTTCGGATGGCCGCACAGAAGCAAAGAATCGAGAGATACTACAATAGAAGAACTAACCTTCGACACTTCGGAATCGGGGACTTAGTTCTACGAAAAGTCACCCTCAATACTTGAGACCCGAATGAAGGGAAATTGGGTTCGAACTGGGAAGGGCCGTATCGAGTCCTCGGAATTGTCGGTAAAGGATCTTACAAACTTAGCACAATGGAAGGTGAACAATTGCCGAACAATTGGAACGTATCATTACTCAAACGATACTATTGCTAAGGTATGAATGTATCTTTCTTGTCAATTTGAATTTGAAACTAACTCATTGCAGGTTTTCGATCGAAGCTATCGAATGCACCTTTTTACACGAAGGCCTTAGGTTTTAAAGCATACGTTGCACTCTTTTTCCCTTAGATCGGATTTTATCCCAAATGGGTTTTACCGGCAAGGTTTTTAACGACGCAACAATTATGTGCTACCTAAGCAGAACTCAACAGTATCCAAGGTTTCTTTTCAATCAACCTCGAATATTGGGGGCATCACCCTCGGAGGTCATATTTTTTGAGGAAAATACTTCATGCCTAAGAGGGCCTCGATAGGAGAACTTGTAATGGGCCAAACGGTCAGATGAACCGTGTCCATATAGAATAGTCGAGCCCCGACAGCAAAACATGTACGCATTATTCAAAGAAGCATTCCTACTATATATCAAAACACTTTGTGTCTCAAAGAAGTCTACTATTATACAAGCTTCATAGATATAATCCTACGGGAAATGGCCCAACAGCCAGAACGCAAGTGCACCCCCGAATACTCGGGGACTGTTATCGACAATCAACGCATCCGAGTCATCAAAAACTCGGACTCATAAGACCTCAAAGAGGAATCCCCTCGATATAAAGTCCAAGCCAACATACTCGGGGACTAACCTTTCGAACAAGTTCGAAAGGTTATCGGGAAACAAGTCCAAGAGACATACCCGAAGGCTACGGCCATATTAAAGACTACGGTCATATAAAAAGGCTACGGCCAAAATAATGCAGCTCGGAGACGTCCGACTTCCGCCATAAAATTAAAGGACTTCAAACACTTTGAAAAAATCGGTTAAATCAGGCAACCCTTGGCAAAAGCAAATAATAAAGGGGCTTCGATAAAATCAGCCCTCGAATAATTTTAAGGCTTCGATAACATCAGCCTTCGAAAAAACCTCAAGAGGTATTCGATTATCATTACACAAACGAGTTACAAATGAGGTTCCAATCAATCGAAACTTCGAAAAACCCAACGAGTACAAAAAATACATGCTAAGGCATACAAAATTTTCACTTAGTCTTTTAGCCGAAAAGAGGAAAAAATTATAGCCACTTTAGAGGCCGAATTGGCCCAACTTAAAGAGCCTAAGGGCCGACCTAAAAGAGCCTAAGGGCCGATATAAAAGAGCCTAAGGGCCAAAATATATAGAGTTCGAGACCTTGCTCTCACTCAAGTCGGACTCAAGAGTCCCGACATCCCGAGCTCGCATCAAATCAATTTAAGCTTAGCTCGAGGATTAACAAAAACCTTAAGAAGTATTATATTGATCAATAAAAACCTAAGGGTTTATTATGTTCTGAGTCCAACCAATATTCGGACTGATCATTTGAGATATACAATCGAATTTTCCACAAATGAAGACGAAATAAAATTCAACACAAATCGAAGTTGAAGCAAAGAGGTCCTTTTCTATTTACAAGAGATGTTTACAAAAGATATTTACAATACCCACGAGGGGTCCTTGCACAAAAACACAAAAACAAAATAAAGAAACCAAAATCTACTCCGGGGCCACATCTTCGGCAGCCGCATCTTCGGGAGCCTCGTCTTCGGGAACCTCCTCCTCGGGACTTCATCTTCGTTTCCTCCGCTCTCGGAGCCACTAGCTGAATCATCGTCATTAGAAAGCAAAGCGGCAACCTCTTCTTCCAAAGTCTTTGATTTTTCAATGTCGGCTGAGAGGTCGAAGCCACGAGCGTGCACCTCCTCGAGGGTTTACCTCCGGGACTGTCGCCTGGCGTGGTCGAGTGCACATGATAGCTTAACTTCAGCCGCAACGGAGATCTCCTTTATCAGGGTGTTAGCAACTTCAGCGTCAGGCCGATACGCAGACACAAATGCCTCTACATCAGATTTGGCCTTTGCAAGCTCAGCAGCAGATTTAGCTTCGAGCTCCTCGATTTTGCGGCTTCGAGCTAGGCTCTCCTCCTTCACACTTTAAAGCTAACGTTCGATTGAAGCCAGTTGCTCCCGAAGAGTATCTTTTTCTGAGGCGAGACGGTCCATGCCTTGCCTCCAACCCTAGGGTCTCGACCTCCTTCATCCTGAGCTCCTTTCGGAGCTGCTCCACCAGCTCGCCCTTTTGTTGAGCCTGCAAAGTTGAAATGTTAGCCGACCAATCAGGCAAATCCATAACAAAACTTCAAAGGGTATATTACCTTTTTGATAAGCTTGATCTGTTCTTGACGAGCCTTTGCCAGTTCGGCTCGAAGATCGCTGATCTCCTCCCCTTTCTTGACATAGAGGATTTTAAGGTCGTCCCTCTCTTCCGAGAGTTTCTTAAGCTCGGCCTCACATCGAGCAAGCTCGGCTCGATACTTGGAGAATGCTTCTCGATGGAGCATCACAACCTTCACAAAAAAGGAAAAGTTAGACTCAGAACAACAAGGATAAAGCGCAGGCGTGATTTTAAAGGACAGAAATGTACTTGTTTGAAGAGCCGATGGGCCTCATAAAAAATAAAAGAAGCATATGGATCGGGACCATCTTCGATCCCTGCAAGGCACTCTCGAAAGATGTCGTGCCCTTCGTGGCTCGTCCCCGCATCAGGAGTTCGCATGTTCCGAGCATCTCGGAATTGCCCCTCGGAGAACTCAGGACCAGGCGGTGATTCATCCACGTTAATTACCCCAAGTGATCCACTCGGGGCATTTTCTTCTCTTTGAAGGGCCTCGAGACCGGGCCCTTCGGTCTCACCTTCCAAATGACCTCCAAGACGAGGTGTTCTTTTTCTACCTGATGGCTCGGGAACTTTGCTCGAACTCCCCTCGGAGATTTCTTCGGTCATAGAATGAACCGCATCAGCCACCATCGGTTCGGCAGACTTTGGAGCGTCAGTGCTCCCTCTTTTTCGAACTACCAATAGGCAGTCGTCATCTTCCCCCTCTTCCTCCTCGTCCCGAAGGCGTTGGGTCGTTTCCGAAAACAGGACTACAATATTGGCCTTAGGTTTTCGAGCCTGACTTTTCTTTGGCTTCGGGGAATTTGCCGGCGACCCCCTCTTTATCTTCTTTTCCTTGGAAGGCTTTGGGGCATCCTCTTCACCGAGTGGGGGTGGCCGCATAGCAACGGCATCTCGGAGGCCTGCGTGAAGATAAAGTAAGTATTTCGCTAAGAAACGTAAGTATGCAAACAGGAAGACTCACCATGGTTTTTAGCCTCCCATCGACCTTTGGCCAAGTCACGCCAGTTGCGCTCCGCGTATGAAAAAGTAAAAGCTAGTTTTCGGACCCAACCCTCGAGATCTGGGACCGCACCGGGAAACCAAGCTACAGCTACACCATCGGAAAAGGATTAGTTCGAGAAAGAGTAGGGAAAGCGGAATATAAAGTCATTATCGATGAACCTGTACTTACGTCTCATGTTCCATTCCTCGGGGAATGGCACCCTCTCAGCAGGAATCAGGTCGGAGGTCTTGATACGGACGAACGCCACCCTCGATCCTTGTCCTCATCGATGCTAGAGAAGAGAGATTTCGTGGATCGACGTTGCAGCTTTATCAGGCCACCTCAAGAAAGGCGAGGGCTGTACAGCCTGATCAAATGGTTGAGGGTAAAAGGCATCCCCTCGACCTGGCTCGAGAAGTATCTGATCAAATTGACGATTCGCTAGAATGAAGGGTAGATCTGGCCAAGCGTCACTTGGTATTGTTGGCAAAAATCAAGAATAACGGGATCTACGAGACCTAGAGCTGGATCGGCAGGACCCAACGTGAACGGATAGGTATATACGCTTAACTACCCTACTTTATGAGTAGTGATGTCCTCTTCAGGAAAAGGGATCACTACATCTTTGTTCTCTCAATTGCAGTCATTTTTCACCTGCTCGAGTTCATCTTCGGTTATCAAACAGATGTATCGGGACATGGGCTCACATCGACCTGGTGTTGATGCAGGTTTATCGATTTTGAAATCGGATGTTGAGAACGATTTGAGAAGTAAAATTGTGAAGTTAGCCTATTTATAGAAGTCGCTTAAGCGTATTGGGGAAGCCAAATAGCCGACTGTCAGCCGCCTCCAATTAATGACTTTGGGAACTGCACGAAAGCGACCTTTCAGTCACTTCAGTCGCTGACATCACGAGGTTGACATCAGGATCAAGGCGTCGGAGCATTAAAGATCAAATCGTTTCTTATTGACCTACTCTAAGAAATGCGGGGACTATTTGTATATGGTCAAAATCATATGCCTCCGATCTATAGGCTCGAGGGGTTGTCTTAAGCCCGAGTTCAGAAAAGGTCGAGTTCGAGCCCGATGGACCAGACTCGAGCTGGAAGATAGGATATAATGCCCGAGGATTGAAGTACGGTGAATACCGTAGCCGAGTATGCTCGACCCCGAAATAATGCCGTTATAGATTTCTAACAGAACGCGCGAGATTCCTGCCACGTCCCCTAAATCATGGCGCAAATCCCGGAATAGAAGTTACGATTCCGTACTAAGCGGTTAGATAGATGTCCCAATAATATTCCTTACTGTAAATGGAAATGTACCTTATTTAGGGTTTCCCTATTATATAAAGGGGACCCCAATCGTTTGTAACATCATCTGATCATTGGCAAAGAACATACTATCTTACTTTCCTGGCTCATTATTCATCAAAATTGTCCTGTCTCTTTACTGTTCTTACTTTATTGTTCTTGGTTCATCTCGAGGTCACTGAGCTCGAGGTCGATATTGCTAAGTAACATTGGTTTGATTCACTTATTTCTTTCATTTTTACTTCATATATCTTGATTATTAATTGGTATTGAACTAAATCACATATCTTTATAACCACAAATCAAATTTAATCGTTACTCGTATTTTCGAGGTAAACAAGTATTAAGCAAATAGATTGTTTAATTGAATTACCCATTATTTCTCCTCAAAATGAATAATAACTGTTGATAGACTAACAAATAATATATTCTCATGTATTGGAGTTAGGACAACAATAATAATATACACATCGTGATTTTATAAGTGGGGTTTGCGGAGGATGAGATATATGCGGACCTTACCCCTACCTTATGTGAGGTAGAGAGGTTGTTTCTGATAGACCATCGACTCAAGAAAAGCGTTCTCAAAATAAGTTTGAAATGAATAAAAAAGCTAAGATTAAAATACTGAAGAAAATACAAGTATTGACAGCAAAAATAGTAAAGATAACCGAAGTAAATGAAACAACAGTAGTAATAAAATTCTAGAAAAAGATAATAGTAGTAGTAGTAGTAGTAATAATAATAACAATAACAACAACAATAATAATAATTATAATGGAGCAGATAAGGTTCTCAAAACTAGAAGTATATTTTCCATAGAAAAGATAGAAAATATTCTGATTATCTACTAAACTTTTGTCCTAATCCTCGATTTTATGCTCTCCTTTGTTGGGTCATGTTTGATGAAATGTTGAAATGTTTCTATTTTGGGACTTTGGCATTTAAACAAGATCGGAAGGTGCATTTTAGATCAATTAATTCATTTTCTATTTGTTTACAATGGTTAGTGCAATCTCTCTTTTGAACCAAATGTCCCGTCATTTATTAATCTTTTCTTTATAAAAAAAAAAGGAATTGTTGTACCGCACGTCCGCACCTACCAAGGACACTTGTTATTTGTAAATCAATATTCAATAGTAATATGTTTTTCTTTTTTGGTTCATTGCATTTGAATTAAAAGCTTTGTAAAAGAATTGACTTTAGTGCTTCAGGTAAAACACCACAAGGAAAAATGTTTGTTAAATAATATCAATATGTTACGTAGCCAAATGAATTTATATATGTTCATTTCAGAGGAATAAAGAGGCATAATAAATGCAATTCGGTAATTGTCAACGATCTTACAAAAATTAGAACTTAATATTAAGCTTAGCTTTTTGCAATACGCGTGGCAATGTACTGACCTTTTACTTTTTTATCACTACAATTAATTTATCATGTGCTCATTACCATTTTAACTTTTTTATTGGTAGGTACATGTTACTATACCAAGATAGATATTGAATAACTTCATTTTTAGATGATTTGATCCGAAAAAAATGCACAAATATTATTGTTGTTATACGATAAACAATGGAGTAATTTTTATTATTAAGTGTGTTGTTTTAAAAAGCTTATTTTAATTTGATTGAACATGAAGTTTAAGAATATAAATTTTTTTAGCCTTATAATATTAAACTGAACGTATATACAATATCTCAAAACTACTCTTAAAAATTTGTGGTCTTATATATGTCATGTCATTCCAATTAGGGAATATCATTAAGGCTAAAATAAAAATGTTAAATTTAAATTTACTAAATATATAACATATATTTTAATAGACTAAAAAAAAAGGAATGTGTAAAGTAAAAGAAGGGAGTATTTTGTTATTGCATAATAAACAACAACAACAACAATAACCCAGTAAAATCCCACCAGTGAGGTCTGGGGAGGATAGATTGTACGCAGACCTTACCCCTAGGGAGGCTGTTTCCGGGAGACCCTCGGCTCAGAGACAATAGATCTGTGACAATAAAACCCGAAAAATAATATCAGCAGCGTGAGAGACAACAAATAAATGGAAAAGCATTAACACAAGTATTATGCAAAAGTGTGAAACACAACATAAATCGCTAGCAGTGCTAGACAAAAATACTATCATACTCATCGGTACAAAGAGGGAAACCGGGACAAAGTGGAAAATGCTCGACTACCCTTTAACCTACAACCCTAATGCTCGACCTCCACACCTTCCTATCAAGAGTCATGTCCTCGAAAATCTAGAGCCGCGCCATGCCTGTCTGATCACCTCGCCCCAATACTTCTTGGGCCGCTCTCTACTTCTTCTCGTACCTGTCAAAACCAACCGCTCACGCCTCCTAACCGGGGCATCTAGGCTTCTCCTCTGCACGTGTCCGAACCATCTAAGTCGCGCCTCCCGTATCTTGTCGTCCACCGGAGCCACGCCCACCCTCTCCCGAATATCTTTATTCCTAATCTTATCCATCCTAGTGCGTACACTCATTCATCTCAACATCCTCATTTCTGCTACTTTCATCTTCTGGATATGTGAATTCTTGACTGGCCAACACTCAACCCCATACAACATGGTCGGTCGAACCACCGCTCTATAAAACTTACCTTTAAGTTTCGGTGGCACATTCTTGTCACACAGGACTCCAGACGCTAACCTCCATTTCATCCACCCACCCCAATACGGTACGTAACATCCCCGTCGATCTCCCCATCTGTCTGGATAATTGACCCTAAGTACTTAAAACTTTCTCTCTTGAGGATGACTTGTGAGTCAAGCCTGACTTTCACATCCGCTTCCCCCGTCACGTCGCTGAACTTACATTCCACATATTCCGTCTTAGTCCTGCTCAACTTGAAACCTTTAGACTCCAGAGCCTACCTCCATACCTCCATTCTCCCATTAACGCCGCTTCGTATCTCATCAATCAGAACTATATCATCAGCGAACAACATACAACATGGCACCTCTCCTTGGATATGGTGTGTTAGTGCGTCCATCGCCAGGGCAAATAAGAACGGGCTGAGCGCAGATCCTTGGTGTAACCTCATAACCACCGGAAAAGTCTCTGAGTCACCTCCCACAGTCCTAACCCGAGTCATAGCTCCATCGTACATATCCTTTATCGCCCTAATTTAAGCCACTGTCACACCTTTTACCTCTAGACACATCCAAAGGACGTCCTAGGGGACCTTGTCATACGCCTTCTCTAGGTCAATAAACACCATATGCAAATTCCTCTTCCTATCCCTGTATTGTTCCACCAATCTCCTGATAAAGGTGGATAGCTTCCGTAGTAGAAAGACCCGGCATGAACCCGAACTGGTTTTCCGATATAGACACCGTCCTCCTTATCCTCCCTTCCACCACCCTCTCCCAAACTTTCATGGTATGACTTAGTAACTTGACACCCCTATAGTTGTGACAATTTTGGATATCACCTTAGTTCTTGTACACCGGAACCATTGTACTCCACCGCCACTCATCAGGCATCCTCTTCGTCCTGAAGATAATATTAAACAACCCAGTCAGCCACTCCAAGCCTGCTCAACCCGCATATCTCCAAAACTCTACTGGAATCTCGTCTGGTCCGGTCGCTTTGCCCCGACTCATCTTACCCATCGCACCCTCGACCTCCTCAACCTTAATGCGACTACAATACCTAAAGTCGCGGTGGCTCTCGGAGTGCCCCATTTGCCCTAACATGATGTTTCCATCCCCCTCTTCATTCAGAAGTTTATGAAAGTAGGACTGTCATCTATGCCTAATTTGGGCCTCTTCCATCAATACTCGACCGTCCTCGTCTTTGATGCACCTCACTTGATCCAGGCCGCGGGCCTTCTTCTCTCTCACTTTGGCCAACCGAAATAACTTCTTGTCCCCACCTTTGCCCCCAAGTTTCTCGTACAGCCGACCAAATGCAGCAGTCTTAGCCTCATACATAATATTATATTTTAAATAAAATAATGAATAAATTCTAATATATGTGTACAATCACATTTTATGTGGCATACTTTGTTTTTAGTTTGTCCCAAAAGAATTAAAAATTTTATATTTAAAAATAATTTAATTTTAAACGTGTCATTTTATATTTAATGATATAACCTTAAGTTTAAAAAAAGTTCTCTTCTTTTTTTAAAATTTCATGTTTTGGTTAAACAGCGCCACATGAATTGGAGAGAGAGTATTACAAGTTTTTTAAAAGGATGTTTATTATACTCAAATACTCTAATTTAATATTTTTTGGTTGAGATTATTTTAATTAATACAACCAATCAATGGAACATTAGTGTTGCCTTTGTCGGTCTTTAGTTCACAAAATTTACCCAACTGTTCAACACTAAAATCATCTCGTGGGAAGGTGGGTACAGTCGTACAAATTTGAACACATTTAAACAGTCAAATAATTGACGAAAGATGCAATAAGCCTGACACTTCACGTTCTGTAGGGTTTACTGAGCTAAAAAAAAGGCACAATTCAATTTCAGGATATGGCCGAATCTGAGCCGATCGGAGCTCCGATAGCCGTCGCCGGAGATACGATGCTCGCTACTGTTAATAATACTCCGATTCCGGTGACTATCGAGGTAAGCACTTCAGCGACGATCGGCTCGGAGAAGCGGAAGCGAGGGCGACCGCCACGTGGACAAGCAGGGAAGCCTCCGCCGCCGAAGATTCAGCGAGTGGAGGAGGATGAAGAAGAAGATGTTTGCTTTATATGTTTCGATGGTGGTTCACTCGTGTTATGCGATCGCAAGTGAGTTAATCGTGTTGTTTGTTCCTTTTTTTGTGTGCTCAAATTAGGTTTTCATTTTGCCTTCATTTTCCAATTTGAGCAAAATTGAAATAGAGGATTTGTATAGCTGATCTTAATTAGTTTCTTATTGAGGCGCAGTTGATTGATTTTCCAATGACTTTAAGTTATTTTTTGTAATATCAGTGAATTTTAGGTTACTTTTCAGGCTACCTACCATTTTTATCAGATTATCAATTAATGCTGATTGACAGATTTACTTGTAATTATCTAATAAGTGATGACCTAATTGTGTAAATATTTTTTTGCACTGTGAACTTAAAACTCTTTTCCAATGAATTTAGGTTATATACATGGGCACTGGGCAGGGTAAAGAATCAGTGAACTTTAACCTGCGATAGCAGGTTACTTTGCAGATTATTTACCGTTTTATCAGATTATCAATTAATGTTGATCAATAGATTTACGTGTAATTACCTAATAAGTAGCCTGATTGTGCAAAAATTTTACACCGTCAGTGTATAGAACTTAAACTCGTTTCCAACTTCTAGCTTTTTCGTACATACTGGATGCTAGTGTACTATAATTTCTGATAAAAGTGATTTACTCCCTCCGTTATTAGTACTTCATAAATGGTAATTTATATATCCTTATCTTTTCCAAAATGTATTCTTAATGGTTAGGGGTTGTCCGAAGGCATACCATCCAGCTTGTATTAAGCGGGACGAGGCATTTTTCAGCTCTAACGCTAAATGGTTCTGTGGTACGTTTCCCCTTCTTCATGAACTCAAAAGAACCTACTATTTACTTTATGCTGCTGGTTATTAGCTTTTTTCCTATTTTGGCTTTTAGTTTATTCACGGGAGTTTTCGTCAACAGAGCGGAATGAATACAGAGAATTCATATAGCTGTCCCTACTAGTTTGGGATTGAATTCTAGCTGTTTCTGTTGCGGGATTTTCGCTTCAATAGAGCAGAACAGATTTGGAGACTTCATGCAATCAACTCCAACTAGTTTAGGATTGAGATGCAGTTGTTGTTGTTTATAGGATTTTCTCCCAACGTTATCTTAGACCGCATTTCTGAATTGTATCTTAGATTGGCATTTATTAGGTTAGTCCATGCTAATCTGCCTTCTCATTCAAGGTCAGGAATTTGCAGACCCAAGATATAACATGAAAAGAAAAATTAGAAAGTGGACACCAATTTGGAGTGGCATATGATTGGTAGATATTGAACTAGTAATAAACAGAGGGAATAGTAAATAGTTGACTGGATTGCATGAAGACTTATGATCTTGCATGACAGTAATTCATGTTGTTATGTTTATGCTCATAAAAAGAAAAAATCTGGAATAGGCCTTGTATAGATGTTGCAGCCAGTCTTAACTATTAGGTAACCCACTTCATCACCTGGTGCTTCAGTTTGATTCTTGTGCACAATAATTTGTAATCCAGCTTTTTTAAATAGGAAAAAAGTATGTTAATTTGAACCTCAAAATATCGTTCATTTTTCTATATGATGCATGAGATCAACTTTTTGTTCCTGTTCAATATTGTCCTACCAAAATCATGGACTATAAGCTTTTTAATTTAAAAAAGAGAGGATTCATGAGCTGGAAGTCTTCAAGTTTTTGTAGTTGCTTGAAGTTATCTATGCCATTATTTCTATTCTGTTACTGATCACATTACCAGCTCTAGAAGGTTTGCGTGTTATAACATCACGAGAATTTCTGTCTTCAGGTTGGCATATTTGTAGTGTGTGTCAAAAGGCTTCCCACTATTTGTGCTATACTTGTACATATTCATTGTGCAAGGGATGTATAAAAAATGCTGATTACTTCTGCGTTCGACGAAACAAAGGCTTTTGCTCAATGTGCATGCGAACTATCATGCTGATTGAGAATAAAGACCAAGGAAACAACGGAACGGTAAATCATATGCCCCATAATCTTGACAGATTTTTGATTTTGCTTGTAATAATTTCATTGCGATTCCACATATTTTGAGTAAGTTACTTCCAAGCATGGTTAGTCCGTCGGTTTATGAAAAGGAAAGAACAGTTGTAGTCTTTGGGAACTGGATCTGGTTATCAGTTTAAATTACTAATTTTGCTCTCTTTTATTTTTCTTGTCATGTCTTGCATAAAGAAAGAAATCATTTAATTTGATTCTTTATGTAAAGTTTTGTTACTATTCTTTATTTCAGCAAACAAACAAAAAAAATGTTAGGCTTGGTTTTGACATTGGATGTGATTTAAATTTCTATAATACCAAAAACCTGTTCAGGTTCAAGTAGATTTTGATGACAAAGGCAGCTGGGAGTATCTATTCAAGTTGTATTGGGTATACTTGAAAGAAAAGCTATCACTAACACTAAGTGAACTTACTCAAGCTAAAAATCCCTGGAAGGAATCAGATAGGATACATGGGGAACTGAAATACAGTCATGATGTTACAAATGGTAAGATATTAATTGTACTAGCAACTTTATTAAAAGTTTACTCACCATGACCTAATTAGAACCTTTGTTGTGCTTATCCAGTTAAAGAACAGGGATCTACCATGGCTCAGTGCCAAATGAAGGAGAAACAAGAGGCACATGGAACTAATAGATTGGAGAAGCTAGGAAATCGAGCTACGGTTGATCAGGCAGTTAAAGAACAAGGATCTATAATGGCTCAGTGCGAAATGAGTGAGAAAACAGACACTCATGGGACTAATATATTGGAGAAACTAGGAGATCGAGCTACTGTTGATCAGGCTGTGGATGGGTCTGGATCTGAAACTTCAATTGCAAGTCTCTCAACAGCAAACTCAGCATCCACTAACATCAGTGAAACGGATGAAGTGTGGCATTACCGTGACCCTACTGGTAAAACGCAAGGATTATTTTCAATGATACAGTTGAGGAAATGGAGTAAATTGGGGCTTTTCCCACTTGATATGAGGATATGGACAAATGATGAGTATGATGACTCAGTACTATTGACTGATGCACTAAATGGGCTGCTCCATAAAGCCCCTCCGGTTCATGGAAAGACATCAAGCCGGTCTCAGGAGCTTGGAGCTGCCTCTGCTGACAGAAATGTTTCTGAACGGTGTGGACGTTCTACTGGAACAGGGAGAGAATGCAGAGAAATGGAGGTACCTTGCCACCGTGCAAGTAAAGACTTAAATGGCAATGCTGAGAATGCGAGGATAGATGGGTTGTCTGCTCCATTTCCAAAATTTTTGGACTTGATGAATGGAAGTAATCCTTATTCAGACAAACTCCAACTGTGTAACCGAGTCCCTTCGTCCCGTCATGGGGAGGTGCATGTAGCTCTTCCAAGTAAGGAAAGAGGTCATGAAAATGTGGAGCTTCACTCTGCCAGAGGTCAAGCAATTCAGGATTCCTGTGGAAGCACAATGTGCCAGATTACTGGGAGTTACAACCGTAAAGCCCAATCTAACAACCAGAGTTATGTAGGACAGTCTTCTGGACAGAATTGGGGGTCATCAACCAGTTGTAGAAGTTCAATTAACTTGGACAGTGGTTTTGCTTCAGGGACCAATTCAAAAGAGTCATTTGAGCAGAAAGGTAACGTGAATCTTTCAGATCGACCAAGTCCTACTGCAAATACAAGCTATGACGATATTGAAGCTCAGGCTGCTGAAAAGCTGCTTTCTTTGAGTTCAGGTGTTCCTCTTCGTGCTTCAGATATACATGATTGGTCTACTTCTACTCCTAAGTCCTATGTTGAAGCTAAAGCTGGACGGGCAGCTGAAAACAAAGCATCTGCTCCTTCTAAGCTGTCTGTGCAGGATTCAGGCCCTAGCTGGAGCAGTGGTTCTAGTCTAGCTGATGAACGTGATGGAAATACTCCAACTGCAGAACCATCTGCTGAAGAATGGGATTCCGGTCTTGTTTCCGTTTCTTCGCTGAAGCCAGCTGAAGCAGTGAATGATCATGTTGCCACGCCCACTCCTGTCGCAGATCAACTTAATTATACCTCCCCATCTCTCCAGGTGTCAAACTTATCCAATTGGCAGGCAGCTGTTAATGAGCCTATTGAGTTCAGCACTTTGGCTGAAGAGTCGGTATCAGATCTATTGGCTGAAGTTGATGCAATGGAATCTCAAACTCAAAGCGGTATGGGTTCGCCTACTTCAGCAATGAGGTTTAGTGAGCAGATGATACCAGGTTACAAAAACTTTATTCTAGCTCTGTTTGAGGACCTGAGTCCCACGCCTGATCCTGCAAAAAGTGATGGCTTGAGCTCAAATGGAGATATAAAGTTGCCTTGTCAATCACCTGTGACAGATGAGCTAGTTGGGGCATCTCAAGCTGATGCCTTTGACCCTTTAAAGAGGTCTGATGGGAATTCATCTAATGAGCAGCGAAACAGAAACTAAGTAGGCTAATGTCTCAAGCTTTTGACCCTTTAAAAGAGGTCGGTCAACAAGCTGTGAGGGAGAAACTAAGTCAGCTGATGTTTACTTTACCCAAGAGGAAGCTGGGTCCAATAGGCTGCACCTTGTATGAGTCAAAAATGCTAAATTTCTCAGCATTCGTAGGAGTATAGAATTGGAAGCTATGAGCACAGACTGTGGGACAGTTCAGGGATACATGATTTGGGGCTGATCAGTTTGGGGATTTTCAAATGTTGGTTGGGGTACCAGCATGGAAGCTGCACAAGAAGTTCATAATTTTTGTTGTACTTTACCAGGAATCAAGTGTGGGATAGCCCAGAATTGGGCTCTTCAAAGAGGGGACTCGGGATTTGTAGGATTGGTTATTGTGGAGCAGGCAACCGCTGACTGGTAGTGGAGATACTCTCAGCCTACTCTGCGAAGGACAGTGATTTTGTAAATTTTATTAGTTGCAAGGAGGACGCTTCATTGTAACAGGTTAAACTGTATTTAACTGAAAAATTATCAGCTAAGAAAATGGCAAAATGCGATTTTTCCCCTTAGAATCATTATGTTAACTTCGTTGAAATGAGGTGCAGAAAAATCTGTATACATTGTAATAGGTTAATTCTGACCCAGAAGAGGTATCTCTATATGCGCAAACTGCAGTACTGAAGTTGTACTCATGCATTTATATGTGCATAGATTACTTATATGAGTTTGCTTGTCCGAAGACTGAACAAAGGAGGAGGGTGGAGGTTGTGGTAAGTCAGACAACGGGTGTAAAACTAATCAATTTATGATGAATTTTCACTATACAAAATTAGAATTCAGATGTGTTAACCTAGGCACTTGTTGCATTGGAATGGCCAAGGGGTTTCATTGGGAATATGAGCAAGAAAGGCGCAGTTGACGTTGTTACTACATTTAGAAGTACTAACATATTATGAGAGAATTATCAATCAAATTAAAATTTTAGGCGCTCTTACAATATATTTTTGTCATTAATTTAAAAATGTTATGCAAGTCAAATTAACTTTATCAACTTTCATATTCCATCACACTAGTATATAAAATGAAGTGAAGGAATTACATGAAACCAATTTTTTTTCTTTTTATCTTAGTAGTGGCATCCCAAAACTATTGTCTGAGTAATCTGCATTTTTTTTTTTAAAAAAAGTTCTCCATTTTTTCCACTTTTATTGCTACGTAGGACCAAACTTAATACAAACGTAAGATGACCAATATTTTGAACCGTTGTGCAGCTCATGTCCTAATCCGATAAAATGACTTTATGTTTTGGTAAATTTAAAATAATTTCATATGTTATAAATAGAATTCTATTTAAGGTGAATGTCTATATTTTAGAGAGATTTTAGGGTAAGTTACTTGGTGGCTAAGTTACTTTTTTCCTATAAATAGAGGGGTTCTATTCCATTGTAATTGATCACAAAGCAATAAGAATTCTGTCTATACTGTTCTCTGCAATACTCTTCTTTTCTTTTATTGTTTCATAACATGTTATCAGCACGAGACTCTTGTAGAGGAGCTTAGTAATTGTACAACTGTCACTTAGTTGTCATTAGGTGTTAGTGTTAACTCTAGTTAAGTTAATTAACTAGCATAGATGGATTATTAGAAGTTGCATATAATGTACAGTATTTTTAGACATTTAGTTAGTTTTGAACAGTAATAACAGAAAACCTTCTGCCGCAATTCTCTCTCTACGCTTCTTCATTGCATATCTCTTCTACTTCAAATTCTCCAGATCTGTGAGAATTAACATGGTATCAGAGCATTAATCGTGTGAATCTAGGGGTTTTCATTGGCAATTCAGCTGAAAATCGAGAGATTTATCGAAATTCGTTTGCAAATCTGTGCCCTAATTTTTCAATGGCAGGAGATACAGTCGAAGAACGAGAGGTTGAAGAACACTCGACCAGGCAGGAATCGACTGTGATTGATCACAATCATCCTTTATACTTGCATCCTTCTGATGGACCGAATTCGTTATCGCTGGGTTTCCAATCAATTGGAATGGAAAACTACACAATTTGGAGCCAAGCTATGGAAGTTTCGTTGCTAACACGAAACAAACTGGGATTTGTGGATGGTTCGATCACCAGAGAGACTTTTGGAACTAGGTTTAACCAGTTGTGGGATCGTTGCAATGCGATTGTCAAATCGTGGCTGATGCACAATGTAAGTCGTGATTTACTAAGTGGCGTTCTGTTTCGCTCAGTGCTCGAGCAATTTGGGAAGATCTTCGTGAGAGGTTTGATAAAGTGAATTCCTCACGAATGTATTATCTTCATAAAGAAATTTTTACCCTAACTCAGGGAACATCATCAGTATCGGCGTATTATTCAAAGTTGAAGGATTTATGGGATGAATATGACTCAATTATCCCATCTCCTCCTTGTGACTGTGAAAAATCAAAAAAATATCTTGCACATCTACAATATCAACGTCTTTGGCAGTTTTTGATGGGCTTAAATGATGGTTACAGTCAAGCTCGAAGTCAAATATTAATGAAGAATAAAGCACCTTCTGTGAATCAGGCATATGCCATGATTTTGCAAGATGAAAGCCAGAGAATTGTTGCTGGCAGTCACACTGTTCCTATTGAATCTATGGAACCAACAACCTTGTTTACTTCAAGGAATAACACTCAGAAGCAGAGAAGAAACTATAATGTCGAACGTGATTTCTGTCACATGAAGGGCCATACTAGAGAAGGTTGCTACAAGCTTATGAAATGTGACTATTGTAACATGAAAGGCCATCTCAAGGAGAATTGCTATAAGATCGTAGGTTATCCGGCTGATTTTAAGTCAAAGAAGAAAGGGGCTTTCGTCAGTGGTCATTTGGCTAAGACAGAAGTACAGTCAACACAACAACCAACAATGCCACAACCTCCAGTATTTACACCTGATCAGTATAATCAGATTTTGCAAATGTTGAACAGCAACAGGTCATCCTTCTCCGGCTCTAGTGTTAACATGGCAGGTACTTCTTGTTCTATTCCTACAAAGGAATCTAGTTGGATAGTGGATACTGGTGCTACTAATCACATGATTAGCAATAACCAGTTGTTGTTAAATGGTATTGAAATAGGAAGTTCAGGACAGGTTCAAATGCCAACTGGAGAGACTGCTAGAATTACTCATGTTGGGGATTGTGAGATGCCTGGAGGTGAACTGCTTAAGGATGTATTGTGTGTGCCTAATTTTAAATTCAATCTTTTTTCAGTTTCGAAAGTGACAAAGGATTTGAATTGTTGTGCAGCATTTTATCCAGACTTCTTTGTATTTCAGGAGCTCTTCAATGGGAGGTTGAAGGCGATTGGTAGAGAACATGATGGGCTATATGTTTTGAAGACAAGGTCCAGGAATGATTTTCATACTCATAGCAAATCTATGGCAGTGCAAAATGTTACAGACTCAGAGATTTGGCATAAACGACTAGGCCATGTTCCTATGGCTGTTCTAAGGAAGATTTCCTTTTTTCAGCACAAGCTTAATTTCACTTTGAACAATTGTGATGTCTGTCCACTAGCTAGACAAACTAGGATTGCTTTTCCTACACATACTAGCAGATCTACTGAATCTTTTCAATTGTTACATATGGATGTCCGGGGTCCTTACAACATCGCTACTTATGATGGTATGCAATATTTTCTTACTATTGTAGATAACTGTTCTAAGTGGACTTAGACTTTTATGATGAGAGTAAAATCAGATGTTTCTTGCCTGTTAAAATCATTCATTGTCATGGTTCTGAATCAGTCTGGAAAGCATATCAAAGTAGTCAGGTCTGATAATGGTGCAGAATTTTTTAACTCTACTTGTTGAGATCTGTTCAACACCTATGGGATTATACACCAAAGGTCATGTCCATACACTCCTCAGCAAAATGGAGTGGTCGAACGAAAGCACAGACATATCCTTGAGACAGCTAGGGCCATCAAGTTCCAGGGAGGTTTGCCCTCGAGATTTTGGGGCCGTTGTATTGAAGCGGCAGTGTATATCATTAATAGAGTTCCTTTGTCTGTCTTAAACAACAAATATGCCTTTGAGGTTCTATATAGTCGTACACCATCTCTATCGCAGTTGAGAGTAATAGGATGCTTAGGTTATGCCTCTACTCTACCCAAGAAGGATAAATTCAGTCCCAGGGGCATTAAGTCAGTCCTACTTGGTTATGGTATTTTTCAAAAGGGCTATAAACTCTATGATCTTGAGACACACAAGGTATTCATTAGCAGAGATGTTGTCTTCAATGAGTCCATTTTTCCATTCAAGACTACACAAGGCAATGTTGAGATGTCATTCCCTGAGGCAGTTGACACTTACTCATTATCTACAGATAATCCCCCTATCAATGTTCCTCTTGATCCAGTTCCTCCAACTTCACATATTCAGCCTAGTCAGCTGTCCACAGAAGCCACAGAACCTCTTCATTCCTCTAATATTGAGGCAACACTTCCTGATACAGTTTCTACTTCCCATTTATCTTCACAAGATATTGCACCACCTACAGAACTTCGCAAATCTACCAGAACTTCCAAACCTCCCATATGGATGAAGGACTTTGTCATTTCTGCCAAGTCTCAGACTGCCCAGACTAGTTCTCATCCTATTTCTACTGTCATTTCTTATGATTCCCTTTCCCCTGCTTATCAGAGTTTTCTCACTAGATTTTCAGCAGAAGTGGAACCCGCGACTTATGCTCATGCAGCTAAGGATCCTCGCTGGGTTGAAGCTATGCAACTTGAAATCAAGGCTTTGGAGGATAACAATACCTGGAAAGTGGTTCCTTTACCAGAGGGCAAAAAGGCCATCGGCTGCAAATGGGTATATAAAATCAAATACAAGGCTACTGGGGAGGTTGAAAGGTTCAAGGCTCGATTAGTAGCTAAAGGCTACAGCCAGCAGGAGGGTCTTGATTACCAAGAGACATTCTCACCTGTTGTTAAAATGGTGACTGTACGAGCTGTTATTTCTATAGCTGCTGTCAAGCAGTGGACTATCCATCAGATGGATGTCTCAATGCTTTCTTGCAAGGGGATCTTCACGAGGAGGTATATATGAGCTTGCCACAAGGATTCAAGTCATCTGCTAGGCAGCACACTGCTTGTCGACTTCTTAAATCTCTATATGGACTTAAACAGGCTTCCCGACAATGGAATTTGAAACTTACCACTGCCTTGCTCTCTTTTGGATTCACTCAGAGCCATTTAGATTACTCTCTTTTTACCAGAAGGTCATGTGGGAAGACCATTGTGATTTTAGTCTATGTCGATGATCTCCTCATCACAGGTGATGATTTGAGTTTGATTAGAGAAACCAAAGACAAGCTGCAGCAGAGTTTCAAAATCAAAGATCTAGGGGAACTCAAGTACTTTCTTGGCATTGAATTTGCTCGGAGTAAAGAGGGTATTCTTATGCACCAAAGGAAATATGCCTTAGAGCTCATCTCTGATATGGGATTAGCTGGAGCTAAATGTGCGGGTGCTCCTTTAGAACTGAGTCACAAGCTCACGTCGTCTGCATTTGACACACATGTTGGTGATACTTCTGATGCCTTGTTAGAAGATCCCAGTGTATATCAACGCTTGTTGGGTAGGCTTTTGTACCTCACCATTACTAGGCCGGACATTGCCTATGCTGTACAGAACCTTAGTCAATTCATGCATTCTCCAAAGGTTTCGCATATGGGGGCTGCTGTTCGTTTGGTTCGCTATATCAAATCTTCACCTGGCATGGGTATTCTTATGTCTTCTGCTGCCTCGACTTCCTTAACAGCCTTTTGTGATGCTGATTGGGCTTCATGCCCTGATACGCGGCGATCTGTCACGGGCTATATGATTAAATTTGGTGCATCACCTATTTCTTGGAAATCCAAGAAGCAAACTACGATCTCTAGAAGCTCCGCTGAGGCAGAGTATCGCAGTCTTGCTGCCACTGTTGCTGAGCTTGTGTGGCTCGCAGGTCTTTTTCGTGAATTGGATATGGATATTCAGTTGCCTATTTCTCTTCATTGTGATAGTAAGTCCGCTATTCAGATTGCCGCTAATCCGGTATTTCATGAGCGCACTAAGCACATTGACATTGATTGTCATTTCATTCGTGAGAAGGTGCTTCAAGGCCTGGTCCAGGTTCAGTATCTCCCATCCTCTGAGCAACAGGCTGACATTCTGACCAAGGCTCTCACTATTCTTCAGCATCGTTATCTTGTGTCCAAGCTAGGGATGAAGAACATATTCATCACCCCTAGCTTGAGGGGGGGTGTAGAGGAGCTTAGTAATTGTACAGCTGTCACGTGTTGTCATTAGGTGTTAGTGTTAACTCTAGTTAAGTTAATTAACTAGAATAGATGGATTATTAGAAGTTGCATATAATGTACAGTATTTTTAGACATTTAGTTAGTTTTGAACAGTAATAACAGAAAACCTTCTGCCGCAATTCTCTCTCTATGCTTCTTCATTGCATATCTCTTCTACTTCAAATTCTCCAGATCTGTGAGAATTAACAACTCTAACCAATTGAGTAGAAGCTTTGGGATTGAGCATAATGATTGTCAATTGTTCCATGAACTTCCTTCATGATTAAACCCTGGATTTAAGGTAAGTGTTTTACTTTATTTTTCTTTTTTAAATTCTTGACATTCTATAATTTGATTTTAAATACAAGCAAAGATGATAAATTTTGATTGTAACTCTAATGGAGTTTGAAAGAAATTATAACCACCCAAAGTGGTAAAATTTCTATGCCTTGCCATGATCAAATTCATGTATGATTGTGGGCAAAGAATTGGAAACCCGTCCGATTGAATTTGCTACATTCTCATTCCCTTAAGAGAATGTGATAGCAGTATGTGATAAATCTGAAAGAAGATAAATTATTACTATGAATGTATCAATGGATGTGGAGGTGGCAATAGACGAACTATAATCGCCATCATTGTGGTAATGAGAATAATAAGTATTCTCAAAATAATCCTTCACTCTGTGAAAGTAATGTTTATCATCGATTTGACATGAGATTTTGTAAATCACATATAGATGATTATGGTCCATTCATGATGTGAATGTGACAACATGTGATTTATGAATACATATTCATTCTTGGAAGAATATGAACATGCTGGTGGTAGTGAATATACCACACTCACCTCTAGAAGGAGGTTTGAGATGAAATAAGAAAATAATTTCATTATTATGGCATGAATGGTCATTGATCACGTACATATTGTGATTATGCCAAAATATTATGGCAATGTGATTATTACAAGGCAAAAGTAATAGAAACAACATATCTTGCCTATAATGATTTTGACCATGACCATAATGGTATAACTTTCTCCTTGAAAGAGATATTCACCATATGTATGTTGATAAATATGTGGTAGTACAACATTAATTGAAAGCTCTGAAAGAGCCAATTATACTACTTTGGAGAAATAAAATTGATTATCAATAAGGTATGGTGTCGTAGTAAGTCTCGAAGAAACTTATTGAGACTGAGAAATCAGACCAGGAGGATCTTAGAGGGGATGTCAATGACCTAATTTGCACCGCACCAGCAAAGATGGTGGCCGAGAAGTTTACACCGCCCACAAAGGGGCCTTTGAGCACAAATATGCTGATTACTGATACGCCAAAGGATCAATTGCCACAGAAGGAAGGTCCATGGCCTGCTCTACCTAGCTACAATGAGAAGATCAAAACACCACTATCCGGTGTATCGGCAGTGGAGGGAGTGAAAGATGTAAGCAAGGATACAATAGCACTTAGTTCAGAAAATCAAAATGGGAACCTAGTAGCAGAGTTGAATAAGGCGCAAAAAAGACTGGACCTAGGGCATGATCCACCAACCAAGATGCCCTGGGTGAACTTGTTTGAAGGAAACAAATATGCTTCCAAAGGTATGAATATGAGCTACGTCGCCCCTACTATACGTGATGGTGTTAAAATCGTAGAATTAGAAAAAGAAGAAGTGGAAGAGGAAACTGAAAATGGCGCAAGGCAATTGTCTTCTATGTGGTTGGGGACTCCCCTACAATTGGGGTTGTAGAGAGGTTCATAGCAAGTCAATGGGGAATTGCTGCAAAGCCAAGAGTCTACTACCATAACGATGGCTATTTCCTTATCTGATTCCACAGTATAGAGGAGAAGGACAAGGCGTTATACGCATCCCCCAACACTATAAATAACAGGCCGGTAATAACAAGGGCATGGACAGCGATTTCAACTTCTAGGATGAAGTACTGAATACTTTGCCAATATGGTTAAGATTTCCAAACTTACCTCTGAATTGCTGGGGGACGACATCCCTGAGTCGAATAGCAAGTAGTTTGGGAGTACCCCTGTACGCTGATGACTGTACTACTAGAGTGGATAGAATTTTTTATGCTCGTGTGTTAATTGAGATTGACATCACAAAAAAACTCTCTGAAAAGATCGATGTGAAGGATCCAAATGGTAGATGTTTTGAGCAGGTAGTGACCTATGATTGGCGCCCTGAATATTGTAATGTTTGCCTACAATTGGGACACTCTTGCCAAGAAAAGGAGAAACAAGAACATGTCAAAGAGCAACCAAAGCAAGTGAGAAAGAATGCCCCTAAGCAGAGACATGAATGGCACGCAAAAGGGGGAACACAGATAGCAAAGGCACAAAGCAATCCTGAGACAACTAAGATGGCTGAGATACCAACAATAGAGAAAGAACCGACAAAAGAAAATACAATAGAAAAGGAAGAAGGGTGGACAGAAGTGAGGGGGAAATCAGCAGGCAAGTCTCCGGTGAGCTATCAAAATGAAGGCATGCAGACCAAAAATGGTTTTGACCCTCTAGCAACAGGTGATCCTTTGTAATTTGCTATAACCAAACAGGGGATGGAAGCAGGGAAATGTAGCACAAGTAGAGGAGGGGAGACACAACACCTATTCATTCCAAGATGAAGTTAGTCACATGGAATGTAAGGGGGTTGAATAAGCTGTACAAGCAGAAGGAGATGAAGGAGTTTATAAAGGAAAATATTATAGCAATAATAGCTATAGTAGAACATAGAGTGACAGAATTAGTCGCAAAAAAGATCAAAAATAAAATAGCTCCACAGTGGAACTGGTGCAACAACTATGGAACAGGAGATAAAGGAAGAATCTGGCTACTGTGGGATCCTCACAAGGTCAGTTTCACAGTAGAAGTTACTCATGTACAACTCATTCATGGCCAGGTTTGCATATTGGATAGCAAGATGAGATTTAACTTCACAGCTATCTATGGTCTGCATACAATTGGTGATAGGAGAAGTCTATGGCATGAACTAAGGCAAATTCAAAATGATCAAGCAGGACCATGGCTAGCAATGAGAGACTTTAATGCAGTGTTGAATATAGAGGATAGAATAAATGGCAACCATATACAGGAATTTGAGGTTAAAGATTTTAAAGACTTTATGAATGATTGTCATATGGTAGAGTTGAGAAGACATATAGACCATTTAGATTTTTCAATGTCATAGCAGAACATGAAGAATTTCAGCAAAAAGTAATAGAAGGGTGGACCAGCATGGATAAAGAGGTGAATATGCAGAGAGTATGGGAAAAACTGAAAAGAGTGAAACACAGACTGAAACAACTCAACAATACTCACTACAGGAATTGATGAGAAAATCAAAAACAGTAGACGACAACTATGGTCAGTCCAGGAGGAGTTGAGAATCATGGGGATATCTGAGAAATTAAAAAAAGAGAAATCAATTAGAGAGCAACTAGAGAAGTGGATCCTTATTGAAGAAAGTATAACAAAGCAGAAATCTAGAAACCAATGGCTGCAATTGGGGGATGCAAATACATCCTACTTCTTTGCCTCTATATATGAAGAATAGACTATCCCCAAAATAAAATCACAAATTTGATGGATGATAATGGTGTACTGCTGCAGAGTGAAAAGGCAATTCAAGAAGAGATCATTGGGTTTTATAAACGACTACTGGGCTCGGCAACTGACTCCATACCTGCAATAAACCCCATTGAAATGAAAAATGGACCTTGTTTGAACAGAGAGATGCAGCTGAAATTGATAGCACCAATGTCAAGAATGGAAGTGATGAATGCTCTGAAAGATATAGATGACCAGAAAGCGCCAGGCTGTGATGGTTTCAATGCTTTTTTCTTCAAGAAAGCATGGAACATTATAGGGAATGAGGACGAGGTAACTGATGCTGTCCTGTCCTTCTTCAATACAAAGACCATGCATTTGCCTATCAATTGCGCTACAATTACACTAATACCAAAAGTTAAGAACCTCTCCACTATCAAACAATTTAGGCCCATATCATGCTGTACAATTTTGTATAAACTGATATCCAAAATTCTTACAAAGAGACTACAAGGAGTAATGGATACTATAATAAACCAAAGCCAATAAGCTTTTGTTCTTGAAAGAATTATATCAGACAACATTATTATTAGCCATGAATTGGTCAGGGGTTATGGAAGGAAAGGAGTGTCCCCACGATGTATGATCAAAGTAGACATGCAAAAGGCTTATGACTCCTTGAAATGGCCCTACTTGGAAGAAATCCTACATGGTCTGAACTTCCCAAAGTTGTTTATAGAATGGATCATGATATGTATTACAAGTGTCTCTTATTCAGTTATCATTAATGGGACACCAAGCTCCCCATTTCAAGCCAAGAAGGGACTGAGGCAGGGGGATCCATTCCTCATTGTTATTGCCATGGAGTACCTCAATAGAAAACTCAAGACACTACAAAATAAACCAGATTTTAATTTTCATCCTAAATGCTCAAAGCTGCAGCTTATTCAACTATGTTTTGTAGATAATTTACTTCTCTTTTGCAGGGGAGATGAAATCTCAGTTCAGTTGCTCATGTACTGTTTTAATGAATTCTCACAATGCTCAGGATTGACAGCAAACAGAGACAAAAGCTCCATTTATTTTGGAGGGGTAAGCAGAGAGGTGCAAGAGGAAATTCTAACAACACGGGGGTTTACAAAAGGGGAGTTACCTATTGGGTACTTGGAGGTCCCTCTGAGCTTCAAAAGACTATCCCTAGTACAATGCCAGCCACTTATAGAGAAGATGTTGGGAAGGATAACTTCATGGACAACAAAATACTTGTCCTATGCAGGAAGACTCCAACTGATCAAGAGTGTACTATTTTCAATCCAAGTGTTTTGGTCCCAAATCTTTGTGCTACCTAAGAAAGTTGTGAAGCTGATAGAGGCAACATGTAGAAGCTTTCTCTGGACTGGCACAACAGAGATATCAAAGAGAGCATTGTTGGCTTGGGGAAAGGTCTGTTGGCCCAGAACAACAGGGTTTTTAATGTAATACACATTGAAACTTGGAACAAGGCAGCAATAATTGAACTTCTGTGGAACCTATGTACCAAAAAAGATAAACTGTGGGTAAGGTGGGTCCATATATACTACGGGAAGGGGAAGAACATCTGGGAGGTCCAAGTAAAGCAAGCATCCTGGGTACTACTCAAAATTCTTAAAGCCAAGGCATACCTAGAAAGGGCAAGAATGGAGGTTACAGAGTTGATGAACCAACACTTCTTCTCTATTAAAACGATGTACCATAAGATGAGAGGGGAGTTTCCAAAGGTGCCATGGAGGAGACTAACTTGCAACAACTATGCTGTTCCTAGGTGGAGTTTTATAATGAATTTGGCGATCCAAGGGAAGTTGCACATGAAAGATAAGGTAGCAGGATGGGGCAAAGCAATAAACAAAAAATGTGAGCTGGGCAATGAGGAAAATGAAACCATTCCACACTTATTTTTCGAATGTAGGATGTCAAAAGAAATCTGGGGGAGACTACTGAAATGAAAGGGATTCCAAAGGTCGATATTGAAGAGGGATGAGGAGATTGAATGGACAGTCCGAGGAATAAATGGAAAGAAAGCCATTGCGGAGGTCTACAGAATGACTCTCGCAGGGTGTGTCTACTATATATGGATTGAGAGAAATACAAGATTGTTCCAGGACAAGAAGAAGACTGTTGATGGGATCCTTCGGCTGATAATACAAGACATATTTTATCGAGGAAACAAGAAGTAAAAAGTAGCAAATAGATTAAAAGAATTGGATTCATATCCATAGGCAGCAAAGTAGAAGATAGATAGATAGGAAGTACCTAGCAGTTGGGGCACTATGCTCAGCTCGCGGTTGTAATTTGTCTGCTTTTGTAGTTTTGAAACTCTGTACATAACATTACTTGGTAAATTCTTTATTTACCAAAAAAAAGAAATTTATTGAGTTTCTAAAGTATTCGTGAAAGCGATTGGTTACATTGAGACTATAAATAAAGGAAAGATTTAATATCTTCCTTATAGCGGGGTAATATGTATGTGAAAAGTTACCCGCTTTATTCTCCAGTTTGTACTACACAAACAAAAGAATGCCCCAATAAAGTAGATGTCATGGTATTAACCTGAAGTTTATCAATATTGATAATTTATCCGGTTGGCATAATTGGTTTAGCCATGTTAATTTAAGTTTATTGTGCAAATATAAAAGAGAATTCACATGGGTAAATATTAAAGAACTAGAAAGTTCTTTATGAATTCTCTTATGTACGTTGCTTGTTCTCATTCATTAATAGACCAACTAAAATTGGGATTGAATCCCATGAATGCTAGAAATATCAAAGGTGAATTGGGGCCCATTCACCTGCCATGTATACCACATTAGATGCAACTATGAGAAGGTTACATGTGCGATTATTATTAACCCACAACCTGGCCGGTGTTTGCGTGGTAACTTGCTCAATAATTTAATTTCGAGCATAATTTCCAGATTTTCTATTCAAGACAGTTCATCTTGATAAGTTGGTTTACAACACAACCGGTTTATCAAAATGATTTATTGAGTGTCTCCACTTAGTAGCTAAACTATTACTTATGAGAATAAAGTTATCTATATCAGTTTGATATACGTTATATACGAAAGTATATTACATTCTCCCCTCACAAGTGGTTCAGGGTCAGGAACTAAATAATTTCATCTTATTATTATTATTATTTATTGATGTGCGGTGTATATTTTACTTAACACCATAACGCACAAATGTGGGTTTTCAAACTTAAGGAAGCAAGTTAGTTTTTCTAACATGAGGGGGAGACAAGAGAAACCGTTGAGAAAAGGTTACGTGGAATGAATTATCATTTGTACATCTAGATCCTCGAATAAGATAATATGAACTTGAAGTTCATAAAAAGATAATTCATCTGCAATATATTGCAAAGCATGCCAGACGCATTTGTTGACCCAAATAAAGTAACTATATTCTCACTGCAAATGCTCATATTAGAATAAGTCCTAGAAGGAACAAAGTCTATGGTAGCGTATAGACAAATCGGTTTCCAATAAAATTCTTGATAAAGAATATGAGCAAATGATCTAAATTTTAGATCATAGTAAGGAGCCAAGTGATCTAGAAGATCAAATGACATAATACTTCATAAAATCTCAGGAGAGGTTCAGGTGCTTGAAAATATAAATGAAGAGATCTCTATGTTATGTCTTTATGAAAAAATGTTGGAACCGATATAAAATGTTCGTCGACTACATCTATGATAACGCTAAATATTTATGAGGATCCTAAGTCTGGAGAAACAATTTAAGTAGAATTGGTTTCATATGGAAGACATGTAGTTTTGGACCTGCAGTTCAAACACTTGAAAGTATAAAGTTAATGATGTATGCAATTACTTTTATCTATCTTATATGTCTAGCATGACATGAAAACTTGATATGCATCTAAAGTCTATTTATATGGCTTATATGACTTAACTTATATGACAATCCTTGAAGGATTTAAATCACTTAAAGCATATACAATTCTTGGTCCTGAAGTACCATATCCTAAGTGTTATTTGCGCACATATGTATCTTGCTATAACTATAAGCATGATAATGTGATTGCGAGGATTTTCAAGGTACATATTCATTAGAGTTAATATGGCTATTTTTATTCATCAAATTTCTGCCGACGTCAACCTTCAAGAAGCTAGTGCACAAGATTGGAATGCGAAGGCTCAAGGATGTGAATTGATGCTCTCATCAGGGGGAGTTAATACGCGTTGTACTCTTTCCCTTATAATGTTTTGTCCCACTGGGTTTTCCTTGCAAGGTTTTTAACGAGGCAACCAAAAGGCGTATTGTTAGATATGTGTACTCTTTTTCCTTCACTAGAATTTTTTTCCACTGAGTTTTATTTTAGTTAAGGTTTTAACGAGACACATTATTTGTTGAATAGACATTCAAGGGGGAGTGTTATAAATATAATTCTATTTAAGGTGAATGTCTATATTTTAGAGAGATTTTAGGGTTTGTTACTTGATGGCTAAGTCACTTTTCCCCTATAAATAGAGGATAACTATTCTATTGTAATTGATCTCAAAGCAATAAAAATTCTCCCTCTCTTTCTTTGCAATATTTTTCTTTATTGTTTTATTTCACCATAAACATATTACTAACAGTTTTCTATTTTTAAGTTTTCAAAATTGAGTACTTTTTGTCTCAATCAAATATTTAACAAAAGCTACAATAGATACTGAAAACAAAACAAAGTAGTAAAAACTACACTTCAAAACTATAATAGATACAAAAAGTAGACCAAATATAACAAAAACTGCAACTCTAATCTTTCGTTAAATCTGATAATAAGTTGGTTAAATATTTTATGGAGACAAAAAATACTCCCTTTTGAAGAAATTTAATAGGCCAATCTCCAAAACCCTATTTTTGTTAGGAAATATATATTTTTAACTGTTCTCAGAATTATTATGAATAATTTTTTTTTTGTATAAATGTGTATTATATACATATAATATAATATATATTTTATATAGTTTTCGATTAATAAATACAATTAGTTTTGACCTACGGATATTTTTATTTCTTGTTCTAATCCTACTAGAAATATATAGTCACTATTCACTAACGTGTCGTTTACGTTGGCACTTGGCCATTTCCTCGCTTCCTTCCAAATTCAACAATATACAATATGACCGCCTAAACTAATGAAAGAAAATTGACAAATTAGGAAACAAAACAGTGAAACTTCAAATTGATCAAATCATCTTCGATCAAATTCAAAAAAATTCCACAATTTCACTAATCACTGACGAGCTTTGTTCGAAATCATGCCGCCTTCGATGTTGACGCCAACGCACAAGTATGCAGCCGGAGCTTTATTCGGGCTGAGCCTTCACCAGGCCCAGATCCATCAAACTTGTCCGTTGGGCTTTCCGTCCGACGATTCCTTATCGGAGGAACGTAGTAGCAGTGGCAGCAGTAGCGATTCCGTCTCCGACGACCCTCACCTTTGGGTCCACGAATCCTCCGCTCTCCTTCGGCCCATCTTCAAGTTACTAATTCCTTTTGCTTGCTAATTTTTATTAATCATTTCATTTCAATGTTTATTTGCCGGAAAATAAAATATGAAGATTTGATATGGATTTAAGTTGGAGTTTAAGTTCCACGCGCTGACATTGTAAAAATTATTTATACAATCAGGTCAAGGTAATTGAAAGTAGCTTTATTTAATAGCATTGATTGATAACCTAGAATAAAGGGTAAATAACTTATTATAACATGTTAAATTATTGTAGTATAATGACCTTTTTACACTATCACTGCAATTTAACATGTTATAATAGTTACTTACTATTTATTCTAGGTTACTGTGCAATGCTACTATTAAATAGATTTACCTTTAATAATCGGATGGATCAATATTATATGACGGTTTTGACTGGATAGAGAATTTAAAGGTTAATTGTGACTAATGTATAATTTTATTGGTGGAAGAAAGATTGAGAAGTCAGTTCCTTAAAGAAAATAACATGTAAAAGGGCAGCTTGGTGCACTAAGCTTCTGCTATGTGCAGGGTTCGGGAAGGGCTGGATCATATTGGATCTAATGTACACAGTCTTACCTTGCATTTTTAGAAGAGACTGTTTGCTTGAATTTGTGACCACTTGGCTACACGGTGGCAAATTTTATTGTTGCGCCAAGGCTCTCTTCAAAGTTTAAAATTTGAATAGCAGAATTATATTTTGTTTTTGAATGGTGTAAAAAATTTGGGGCGTCTTAAAAAGGAAAAAGTACCATATAAAATTGGGGCAAAAGGAGTATTTACTGCTGACTAACTAATGAAAGCATACCATACTTCGAATATGAAGCGTTTGATATATTCTTGGGGTCAATTTTTGCCACCTGCTCTTTTTTCGAAAATTTTAAGCCAGCAATCGACCACTAATGCTAGCACACAATGTCTTATTTGTAAATTACTAATTTGGGCTGCGTGTTGAATTATTTGTGAATAGATTTCTAGAGATTGACGAAAAGGCATGGTCAGGGCTAGAGGAAACTGCTGCGTCTACACCACCAAAGCATCATGTTGGAGCGGTTAGTTTTCTTGTCTCTTCAAGTTGTAGAAGAGTACTACAGTTATGTTCATGCCCAGGACAAGTTTCTACATTTATTAGAAAATGGCATTAAATTAAGGTCTGCTGTAGTTTTTAGAGAGAGAGATCTGTTAATTACCACTGTTGCTTATTCAAATGGAAAGGGAACCACATTGCTTTTTTATATCAGCAGCTGATACTAATTAGGTAGTTAAAGTTATTATCTTTATTGTTAATTTCTTGACGACCTGATTACTGATATTACATCAGTTTCTAAGGTTACTGTCTGAAGAAAGTAGTGATGATTCTTCAGAAGCAGCAGACATGGAACTTGCTTTGGCAAATGGGGTAGATGCTATGGCGTCAAGCATGGAGAGAACTTCTGGTAATGAGTCTGAGAAGGAGAAGAGGCGTGAATATAAGCATGAATGTCGGGAGAAGTTATCGATTGCTGATGTGAAGTCCACAACTGACGTGGAAAAAACGAATGTTGAAAATTACCAAGAGAAAAGCAAGAAACCATCTAGCATTGCTGGTGCTCATTTGGAGGCTGTTAGTGGCTCTGATGAAAAACCTGTCGAAGAGGTATCAATGCTTGGGTACTCTAGGAAAGTGACCATCCTCTATGAGCTTCTTTCAGCTTGTCTCGCACAAGTACCTGAAGATGGTAAGAAATCTACTCGAAGAAGGAACGGTTATGATGCTCGACATCGTGTGGCTTTACGGTTGCTAACGACTTGGCTTAATGTCAAATGGATCAAAATGGTACATTCATTTAAATGATGCATAAATTTCCATTATGTGCTTCGTTTCTTTCTATGCTATCTCTTCTAAAGTGACTGATATATTAATTGCATATCCTATTAGGAACATGCTAGATTTATAGCAGAAAGAATCTTTCTAGACTTTTTGTATATCACTCTGCAATAATGAAGTAGTTTGACTGCCTGCTCTCCTGAGGAAGAGATGTGGAGAGCATTCCATTAGCTGCCCAAATGTGGAGAACTCTAAGCAGTAATATGAGCTTGAGAAATTAAAATCATCATTGTGCTTTAAATTAAAAATCATCATCAAATTATACTCCTTAATTATTTATTTCTGATTATATCAAATAAAGAACAAATTTTAGAGGAAAGTTAAAATGTGAATGCTACATCATAAAATAAGTGAATGAATAAATCTTGCATTCCTTTTGTAAGCAAATGAAGATCCTTTTAGACACCTTCTTATATCTTTAAAATTAGTATTACATACTTTATTATAAGAAATTAGAGATAACAGGTAGGAGATGGATAATGATCAAGTCATTACAATAAAGGGAACATTTTTGCAATTTTTATGTGCTCTAATGCATGTATTGCTGCATGATTAAAGCATGTATTTTTAATACGAATCCAGAAGTTCTTATTTCATTATGCCATAGAATTCTTGAGGATTTTCTACTACCTTGATATGGCTATAAAAATAATTCCAAAATGGTGATGAGGTCCTTTTTTTAGCAAGATACTACAGACATACCATTTTATTTAAGTGTGATAATGCGATGGGGGGAATATGTGCATGGCTGGTTATATGTTTTTGTTTTCCTTTAAAAGGACGAGAGTCTGAATCTTATTGTGCTTTTGGTTCTTTACTTTGATGTGAACAATTTTTTTGAAGAGAATATTGATGCATTAGTGTAAAATACTTTCTTCTGATTTTAACAAGCAGTTCTTTTACATTAAATTAGGGTAACACCTATCTCATACGAGAGAACACGTTGAAGTGGTGTAGAATTTACACTTGTCCCAAGTTGCTATTATTTTAGGCATGAACTTCCATATACTTCACAGATATCAAAAGAATTTATGTGCTGCAGGAAGCCATTGAGACCATGGTTGCTTGTTCAGCGATGGCTTTGCTGAAAGAGGAAGAATCGAAGGAGGAAAGCCAATCTCCTGATAGTTCATGGGCTAAGTGGAAACGAGGAGGTATTATAGGTGCTGCTGCATTGACTGGTGGAACTTTAATGGCAATTACTGGTGGTATGACATCACAGTTTCACTTAATATTTAGCAGCTCCAGTTATAATCTAACGAACCTCCAAGGAAACAGAATTCTCTGGTCTTTCAGTTTGTTTGATTCATAGAGAGGTACTACTATGTTCAATGAACAACTGTCTTAGAGAACAAAATTTGTTTTATTATCAATCAGGTTTGGCTGCTCCAGCAATAGCTGCTGGCTTTGGTGCTTTAGCCCCTACATTGGGGACTCTTATTCCTGTGATTGGAGCAAGTGGGTTCGCTGCTGTTGCTACTGCTGCAGGAAGTGTTGCAGGATCTGTTGCAGTTGCGGCATCATTTGGAGGTTAACACATGTTTTGTAGGATATGTGTGTGTGTGTGGGTGTATAAGTTTTTAACATTCTTTGGTTGAATCTCCTTTTTATGGCACGATAATGGAGACAGATAATGCAAGGCTAACCCATAAAATTAAGACTGGCGTTGGAGTGTGAACATCTTTAAGTGGATTCTACGGTTATTTAATGTTGTACTGATACTTTTGATTACCCAGCTGCTGGAGCTGGACTTACAGGAACTAAAATGGCCAGGAGAATTGGAGATGTCGATGAATTTGAGTTCAAGGCTATAGGGGAAAACCACAACCAGGGGGTAAGTCAATGAGCTCTCTTTTTTCATACTTGATATTGTCTTCTTAGCATGTATTGTTCCACTGGGTACGTAGGCGTGCTGTTTTATTATTTCTTTCTATCCTTTCATCTTTATTCTCATAGTTACCACGAATTATATTTTCACTTATGGACCATAAGTGCTCCTTGTTATTTGTTCTTACTCTGCATATCATCCTCTCAGCGTCTGGCAGTTCAGATCTTGATCTCAGGTCTTGTTTTTGAGGAGGAAGATTTTATAAGACCTTGGGAAGGTCAATATGATAATTCTGAGAGGTAAAACGCCGTTCTTTATTTTTTTTTTCTCAGTTTATTTTTGTGTTGGTGAAATACTACCAAGTTAGCAATGAACTTTATTTAACATTTCTTACCTGTGTTTATAAGAACAACCCAATCATTTCCCATATCTTTAGTCCAAGGAGTATAATGCGAAAAGAATAAATTGTCCTTACATTTTGCAATTTTCTCAGGTATATATTGCAGTGGGAATCTAAGAATCTTATAGCTGTAAGCACTGCAATTCAGGACTGGCTGACGTCAAGTAAATAATTTTATACTTTGCTTTCAGGTGATGTAATGCACTGACCATATACAATTGTATTATTAGTGTGTGATGTAGACAACATGACTAAATTACAGGAATTGCATTGGAGTTGATGAAGCAAGGTGCTATGATGACTGTTCTACACACTCTTTTAACAGCATTGGCTTGGCCTGCAGCTTTACTTACTATTACTGATTTTATAGACAGCACATGGTCAATTGCCGTGGACAGGTTTCTGTTTATCTGCTTATTTTTCATTGCACGTTCTTTTCTGTTGTGGGATGTGGATCACGGAGGAGGAAGTTTTGGAGTTGTTTTCCTTTCATTTTCTCTGCAATCATAAGGTTCATCTGTAATAAGGGAAGGTGGTAAATTAATTGTAAGTATGAGAAAATCCAAAGAAAGAATCCAAACTGTTTTACCGTATTTGCATTTTAAGTTTTGTATCACTAGCATTTCTAGTCTCTGAAATTTCCTCCTTTCTTTCCCTTTTCCAATGGTGCTGATTATGCTCCAGAATCCTATTGCTTAAATCATCGAGCAGTTACACTATACCATTTTGTGTCGAAAGCGGAGTATCATATTTCTTTGATTGGAAAAAAAACTCTGAATTTGCATTTGCAGATCTGATAAAGCAGGAGTACTCCTGGCAGAAGTGTTGAAAAAAGGATTACAAGGGCACAGGTATACAAGCTTTAAATATAATTTGGAGAAAATTCCAATTGATTGTCCTGAAAGTTTGGGTTTACGTGTTAGACAATTCCATTATTGGTTGTCCATGAATGTTTCAGGCCTGTGACGCTCGTAGGATTTTCACTAGGGGCAAGAGTTATTTTTAAATGTCTCCAGATTCTGGCTGAGACTGAAAATAATTGTAAGTGTTCGTTTAATTTATTTTACTTTTTAGATTGATCATTTGCTTTCTTAGACAACAACTAATTTGAGCTGAGATGTAGTAATTTGATTTACTGATTGTTGAGTTGCTTCCTGTGATCCTGAAGTACTTTCTAAATTTTGGCAGCTGGACTAGTGGAAAGGGTTGTTCTTCTTGGGGCACCCATTGCAATTAAAGATATGAACTGGGAAGCAGCTAGAAAGGTTTTCATTGTCGTGCTTTTCTTGACTTTAACTACTTTTAATTAATAAATCTTGGGCCTCCTTCCCTCCCCTTTTTTTCCTTAATATTTTGTTTCCTTGCTAGTATATAGGGCTTCAACCTCATTAATATGAAGCTCTCTGTTCTTGTTTTGCAGGTGGTAGCTGGTAGATTTGTGAATGCTTATTCTACAAATGATTGGATGCTTGGAGTTGCCTTTCGTGCCAGGTATGCATTATTCGCTAGCATAGTACTGATGTTGATACTGCTGCAGCTGCAACATATTTCACCGGTTTACATGAATCCCCGTATCTGCTTTCATGTGAACTAGTGCAGCTGGAATATATTTGACGGTTTCAGGGATTCCCCTATATCTGCTTTCATGTTTGATTGTGTCGTTTCTGCTTCTCTTTATTGTGACTTCTGTAAACTCTTCTACAGTCTCCTTACTCAAGGCTTGGCTGGTATTCAACCAGTTGAGGTTCCTGGTGTTGAAAATGTAAGTTTTTATGTTCCCAATTTCTGTTTTCTATATTCCAGTTGTCTCCATTTAGTTGAAGTTCAATTTCTTTGGTGCCTCATTGCTTTTAACAGGTTGATGTAACTGAATTCATCGAGGGTCATTCATCGTACCTATGGGCAACCCAAGAGATTTTAGAACTACTTGAGCTGGATACTTATTATCCTGTTTTTGGTCAGCGTGCTGTAAAAACATAGATTTTACAGTTCTTATTTCTTAGTAGTATTTAGCATTCTTGCCACTCTTACTATGAGTGCATAGGTAAACCGCTTCAGCATGTGATTAAGATTCTGAAACATGAATCTGTAACTTTGTAAATTTGATGAAAAGCAGGCCGTCAGATTCTCACATCAACTACTCTGGTTATTAGCTGCTATTACAGTAGTATTTTCTAAAGCAAAGGGATAATCGTCAGTAATTGATACTATATTATAATTTTAATCTTGACGATATTCGACTAAATAAATCTATCAACAAGAAATAGAATCACAGCTAATGGTTACGTTACACTTGCATATGTTACAACTAAAATCTTTTGAATTTGCAAAAAATTCTTAATTTAGGGGTCAACTGTATGATATTAATAGTTGAATGTACATAATCAGTCAAGATAATAAAAGAATATTCAGAATTATAGTCATGTTAGACCCTTCAACATTCTTAATGACATTAGGATTCTGCATAAACAAGAGCACCAAGGAATGTGGTAATCCACTAAAGCCAGCGTAGGGTCGTTTGGCCATAAAAAAAAAATGGAATTTTTATCTTCTATAGCAAAGGTTAATACTTTATTTATTTTAAATAAATACCATTTAAAAAAATTCTATTCTATAGATACCTTTTAAGGTTTATAGCAAAATATTTAATTTTGGTTACCTTCTAGCCCTAAGCCACTAAATACGCTAAAAAGTTACACTTTTTTCTTTCTCTCTCTACTTTGATACATCCCATTCTCTTCCCCCATCCCATTAAAATTTTCGCTCTCCTCCTCCTAACGCACAACAACAGCAAACCCTAACCCACACAAAACAAGCGCAAACCATCATTCTTTTTCGCTAAGTATTTAGTTTAATTTGGTTCAACAAATTTGACAGCTCCATATATAGTTTTTATGCTTACCCCAAAAAACTTTAGTTTAAGGAAGGATGCACGATCTGTCAAGATCAAGAAGAATATTGATATGGTCAAATTCAAGGTTCGCTGCTCCAAGTACCTCTACACACTCTGTGTGTCCGACTTTGAGAAGGCCGACAAGTTGAAGCAGTTACTTCCTCCAGGTTTGAGCGTGCAAGATCTTTGAAGATGGAAGGACTATTTGGCTACAAGGCGGAAATTAGGGTTCGTTGTTGAGCAAAGACGACGGAGTTTGGGGTTGAGCAACTTGATTTTCTGTTAATATATTTCAATGTATTTTCAACGTATCACGCTGTATTTTCATGTATTTTATTGTATTCATTGTCTTTTTTTTCATTGTAATTCAATGTATCTCGCTGTATTCCGTGTGTTTCATTGTATTTCTATGTATCCTGCTGTATTCTATGTATTCATATGTTTTCTCAATTAATATAATTTATGTATTCAGATGTATTATATAATTTCTCTGAAGATTGCTATGTTTTTGGGATTTTTTCCAGTTGAGAATCTTTTTTATAACCGGAAATACAAATTTTGTGTGTTATAATTGAGTTTGTTGAGTTATATTAGTAGTCTATTATGTTAATTGATTCACTTTTCGTTTAAAAACAGTGTAATCCCCTGTTTCACGCCGTGAATACAGTTGAATACAGTAATCTGTCCAGCTGTAATCCCATGTTTCACGCCATGAATACAGTCGAATACACTCGAATACAACAACTGATTAGCGGGACTTCCCTGATTCACGCCTATTTTTGCTACTGTATTCATGAATACAATAGCTTAAATACATCAAATACATCATATAACCACAGAAAAGGTATCTATAATCCGTAATATAGCAAATGGTATCTATAGATGGCTAACTACTACTAAAAGATAGTGCTTTATGAAAATTTCTCAAAAAAAATTCAAACTTTTTTTCAGAATCAGTGTTTGGCCATGAAAATTTCACATTTCACTTGAAGATGAATTTCAAAATTTTTCGAAAATTTAAAAAACTCTAAAAAGCTGTTTTTCAAAATTTTCACTTCAAATTACAAAAATTCTAAAACAACTCCAAATTGTATTCATTTCCAAACACATATCTAATTTTCAAATACCATTTTCACTTGATTTTTTTAAATTACTTTTATTGCGAAATTCCACAATTTTTATGTCCAAACGCCCACATAGTATCTTAAAAGTGATCTCTAGCATTTTCCAACAAATCTAATACCTACCTTCTCCATCCCTACAGCACAAGAGTTTAAAGCTGCAATGAAAGGCAAAAAATTTCGAGACACAAATCCACCTGATAGAAAGGAGAAACCGATGCTACAAGCCAAATACCTAAATGGGGTAGGTGGTTCAGGCCATTTAGCACCAACAAGTGATGGACAGTGCGACTAAGGCAAAGGTTAGATAATCAACAACACAAAATAGCACGGCTAGCCAGTTTTCGAATTGGTAATTGAAAAATAGCCAGCGTTCATTGACAAATAGCCACTAGTTTGCTGCAACACGGAAAGTTCCAGCATAATATACTGGAGATTGGTGCACCTATGTATGAACTTCCAACATATTATGCTGGAACTCCAACACATGGAAAGTTCCAGCATAATATACCGGAGATTGGAGCACTTGTGTATGAACTTCAATGCAGGACCAGTATATTATGCCGGAATAATTTCCGGATTTTGAACAGTGTTTTCGTTCAGATTTATTTTTATATAAAAAATAACTAAATTTCAATTAATTTTGAAACTATAGCTATTTTTTAATTACCACTTGTAAATTTGGCTATTTTTGAATTTCACCCGTCAAAATGCCAGGAGATGATACACCTCAATTCCAAACTAATTTGGCTGGTTACACAGGATCTTCTATCCATTCTACTCTAAATAAGCACATTCCACATTACAAAAAGTTTGAACCATAACAAAAGTATAACAGCATGATATAACCCACTATTAACCCAGTCTATCAACAACAATAGTCCATATTCAGCCTTCTTTTGTGGATTTCTTTATTTTTCTCTTAAACTAAACTCAGAGCTAAAAACGATAAAATCATCACAAACTGAAAAGAAATTAGCCAAGAACGTACATTCAATTCAAAGTACGAACATAACATATTCTTTCTTAAAACCTAAACCCAGAGTAATTCAACTCAAAATTCATCACAAACTGAAAAGAAATTAGTCAAGAAACGTACATTTAATTTAAAGTACAAACATAGAAAACGTGACCTTTCGTAAATGACTTACTGAATTAGTAATGGCAAAATAGATAAAAAATAATAGTTATCCATCCATATTATCTATTAAAAACTATGTTGTATAATGAACTTTTTTAAAAATAGATCAAATCTATATAAGATTGATATTATCCATGATAATAGGTGAATTTGACTATAATCACGCACCAAATAATCACCTTCTTGTGAACTTTTAATGTGGAAAAATGACAACAAAATGCTCTTATTAGTGCTTTTCATGATTTGCAGGTGATATAGGTGTAAGGAAAGCTAAGGAGCGATTTTGGAGTCAACTATTGATGAAAAAAGGCCAATTGTTGAATTTCCCAAGTATCCCATTCAAAACAGGCCAAAATTTCCGGGTACAAGTTCCACCGCGGTTCTACCGCGACCGCGGTGAAACCGCGGTGGAAGACAGTTTCTGAAAGTTGAAGATTCCGCGAGGGCGTTTGGCCGCGGTTCTACCGCGACCGCGGTAGAACCGCGGTGGGCACAGTAAACTTCAGGGACTTAAGTGTAAAACACGAGATTTTTAGACCTAAACCCTATTTAAAACACTAGACTTCGCCCAAGAGAGGCATGTATTGATTTTTTAGGTTTCTTAGCAAGGAATACAATTGTGAGCAAGTACTCTAAACAACTTTCTTCCTTTCTTTTGATTTTTATGATGAATTCAAGTGTAGTTTATTCTCCCATATCTATGAGTAGCTAAATTCCTTGTCTAAGGCTTTGATGGAACCTATTGGGTGATGAACTTCTTGTTTATGTGAATACAAATTGCTAGTTTAATCTTTATTTGTTCAACTTCGTGTTCGTTGTAGTTAATTAACAGGATCCTCAATTAGCTGTACCTATTTAGTGTGCATAACTTGGAAAAGAGTGCATATTTAGGGTATTGTTGAACAACACCACTCCTAGATTATTAGAGGAATCTATAATTGCGGGTTTAAAGGCGGGATTAGGAATACGAAGTCTTGGGTGCAATCTAAAGTGAATTGTGATTAAATAAAGCAAGTTAGTGTATCTCGGGAGAGTGCAATAGTGGATTACTGTGATTACTCGTGAGAGATTTGCGGTAAGATTAGTGTTCATGATTGATAGAGATGTGTGGGTAAATTTGTATGAGCATAAACAGAAGAGATTCCATCAATAGGGGAATTCATTGCCTTAGCTTTTCCTCATAATTGTTTACAACCTTATTAATTTAGTTACAACCATTTAGTTACTTGCAAGCTAGTTGTTAAAGAACACTCAACTGAGAATTTGAATGTTGGAGAAGTTGGTGCTGAATACTTGGTGGGTTTGAAGATAGCGGTTGATAGGTTAACTCTCTGTGGATTCGACCCTGGGCGTAATACTCGGGTTATATTTGCAACGTCCGCAGAGTTCTTTTCTAGAAGGCATAGTTGGGCGTGATCAAATTTTGGCGCCGTTGCCGGGGAGTTAACGGAATTATCAACTGCCATTGACAGAAATACAAAGATTATTGTTGTATTCAGTTTCTCTCTACCAATTTTTTTTTCATTGAAAATTTGACGGTTGTTGATCTGGGTGCACAGGTGCATGCCTAGAAATTCTACAAGGACTGGAGAACTGCTTGAAGGACTCTCAGACCCCGAGAAGACATTCCGGGCATTGAATCGTGCAAACAAAAGACTTCAACAATCACAACAAATACACCAACTCGAAATTGATATGGGCGACATAAACGACCCCAACGGGAACGTCAGGAATGAGCAATTGGCACCTCCTGTGCCTGAGGGTGCACTTTATGACTGGGCACAACCCACAGCTGACAATCTGGCCACTGCCATTATTGTGCCTGCGATATAAGCTGAATCTTCCAGATCACAAATAACATGCTACACTTGTTGCAGAACAAGGGACTTTTTTCTGGGACACAAACAGAAGACCCTCACAACACTTAAAGAACTTCCTGTCTATTTGCAAAACTCAAAGGCAACCGAACGTGACTCCTGAAGCAATCAGATTATTATTGTTTCCATTCTCGGTGACAGGAGCTGCTCAGGTTTGGCTAAACTCGCTTCCCATAAACTCTATAGCAACTTGGGATGAGTTGGTCAAACAATTTCACAACAAGTTCCATCCTCCCAACAAGACCGCTCAACAAATTGATGAGATTGTGAGCTTCAAACAGAAACCATTGGAGACACTACACGAGACATGGGGCAGGTTTAAAGGAATGTTGGTTATGTGTCCCCACCATGGTGTTCCAGAGCAGATGTTGGGACAACGGTTTTACATGGGATTGTCAGACAGCTTGAAGAATATAGTTGATGCCTCGGCTGGTGGGGCATTCTTGAGCAAGACTTGGAGAGAAGGTCAGAATTTGCTCGACAAGATGGCGCAGAATACGGGTTGGACTTCTAGAAATGCACCTATCACTCCAGTGGTGCACTCAGTGCCTCTTGATCCTTCTAATACAATGGCTGAAAACATGGCGACTCTTTTGACGCAAATGAGCATTCTCACCAAAAAGGTGGAGGAATCAGGGCAGAAGCAACAGGTTCACATAGTAGACACTACCAAACGGGG
>NW_017671590.1:206150-224986 GCF_001879085.1 Nicotiana attenuata
GACCTAAGGAGGCAAGAACACATTGGGAGCAAGGCGGAGAATTCTTCTACGAGTTTTTCCTTCCTCTTCCTATTTTCCATTGTTGGTTATGACTTTTAGTATTGTAGTTTTACATACTATTATGAATAGCTAATTTGTTATCTAGAGTTTTGATAGAACCTTTTGTAGGATAAATTCTTGTTATGTTTTTATATAATTGAGCCATAGCTTTTCTCTATTTGTTCAACTACGTTTATATTCTGGTTGATTGAAAAGCTCTCAATTAGGTGTGCCTATTTAGTATGCATAACTTGGGAGAGAGTGCATATTTTGGTAATTGTTGAACAACACCACTCCCAGAGTATATGAGGGATCAATAACCGAGGGTTTAAAGGTGGGATTAGGGATAACGAAGCCTGGGGTGCGATCTGAAGTGAGCTGTATTAAAAGCCAGCTAGCGTAGCTCGGGAGAGTGCGTCTAGTAAATTGTCGTAATTACTCGGGAGAGATTTACGGTAATAAGAGTGCTCATGATCAGTAGAGAATACTTAGGCGAAATTATAGAAGACATAGCGGGAAGGATTCCGACAATTGGGGAAATCATAACTCTAGACCTCCTTAATCTTTTCTCTAACCCTCAGTATCGTTAGTTGTTAATTTACTATTTTAATTTGTTAGTTAATTAGTTAAACAGAAGAATCTTAATATCTATAAGTTAGGAATTGTTCAAGCTTGTCTTCTTGGTGATAGTGAACAGCTGTAGCTAAACCTTAGTTCTCTGTGGGATTCGACTCCGGACTTGTAAACCGGATTATAATTGCAGCGACCGCTTAGTCCTTTTTATAAGGCATAGTTGGGCGTGATCAGTTACCTTATTTTCTATTTGTGTTATGGTATGGCTGTGTGAGAACAGACCTCTTAGAACGAATATAGTATTTTGAGAAGCATAAGATAGTAGTATTATCGTACTCCTAATTTAAAGTATCTCTAGACCAACATCTCAATTGTTTTCCATTAGCATACTATTTAGGTATTTCTTGCTAGTGGAGATCATCTATTTGTTTTCCTTTTTTAGTTATACAGTTTGTTATATTTTTTAAAGGACAACATGCAAAGTAGTTTAATTTAATTCTAAAAGGATATAAAGGGCGCATGAAGTTATGAATCCTTGTGGAAATTAATTTGAGTGGATACTAGAAGTATTAAACCATAAAATTAAAGATTAAATTATTTTTTAAACTAATAATTTTATGTTGGATAAAAGTATAATGCTTAGATTTTTTAAAGAGTTTAACCACTGACAGTGTCTTGAACAACAAGTAAAGGTAAGCTATTAAAAGTCCAGTAAATATTATAAATTTAAATTCTTTTTTAAATACTAATCCCCTTGCAGAATAACATTGCAAACCAAATGAATTAATATAGACTTATTGGTATTACTTTTATTTTTGGCATCAAAGCCGATACTTTTAACAAATCGGATTCTTTTGGCATAGCAAATTGTGTTTTGGGACTTTATTTGGCCGCGGACTAAAAATATTTATGACCCTTAGTTAATAAACATATATTATAAACTAATAATTTATAATATGTATATCCGTCGACTATTTTTTTGGACAAATAACTAATTAAATTAATTTATCTTGTAAGTGTAGTTGTTTTGGCTTTTGGGTGGATGCTTTTATTTCGATTTAACTATTTACGGTAGTAGATGTAATTTTCTAACGAGAATTTATTCACAACATAACATAGCTTCTAAATGTTATAGTTCCTTTTGAAAGACTGTAACATTCATGGAGTTAAACTTTTGGTTGGTCGATTTCTCAATTTGGTTGCTAAAGCGAGAAAAACTTGCTGCAATACCGAAGAATATTAATTCTACAACCTCTTGGCTTTTGAAGCTATTCACGATTTACTCTTTTCTTTTCTTTTCATGACAAAAAGTAATGCAGACAAAAATGACTAATTGACTTTTCATCTTTGTTTTACCATTATTACTGAATCTTAATATAAAAATAACTTTCATATACCTTAATCATTAAGGCTTAACTAAATTAAATTTTGCATCTCAAAGGAAAATATTAAGTACGTATTGTTGCATTTTTAACATGATTTTACAAATTTAGTCGCAAATTATGTGCATTGAAAAATGTATAGTTCCATATTGTCCTTTATGATTGTATTTACACTTTATTAGCGAGTTGGTTTGGACTATAAGTTGTATTCTTTTTTTGTTTTTAGTTTTAAGGAACTGATTATTGGACTTCGTATTATATTCATTAACATATGCTTTTAAAATATTTGTGCAATTGTTTGTTTATTGCTTTCGACATGCGTGTTTTACCTAAAGTAGGAATCCGGCACGTATCAATAAGGAGCCAACAGTCAGTTAATCAGAAGATTTTTTTATCTTTTATAGAGTTGTATCTAAAGTAGGACTCCCCTACTATATAAAGGGGAGTCTGATAATTCATGAAATACATTATAACACACACTCCAATGCAATATACTAATATTTAATCTGTTGTGAGCTCATTCTCTTGTTCTTTAGTGGTGGCCGTGGTGAGTCCGGATCGAGGATGACTGTTTCACTAAGGCTAGAACTACCTTACTCGTGTGGTTTGAATTTATTTCTGTCTGTGTTTGTTCAATATTGACTTAATTTATCGCTTTGTATCGAATTAATCCACATATCCTTAAAATTACTTACAAATTTAATTGTATTCAATTTTGAGAGTAAACAGTTTGGCGCCAACCGTGGATCTGAGGATAATAACGGCGATTTGGTACAAATTCCCATAACACACCCTATTTTACACTTGTTCTTTGAAGTGTTTCCTTTCTACCTTCAATAGGTAGGGGTAAAGGTCAGCCTACGTTGTCTTCCCCAGACCCCACTTATGGGAATATACTGGGTTTGTTGTTGTTGTTGTTCTTTGAAGTGTTTCTAATTTTAGGTCAAAGTTCAAAATGTCAAACTCCCAGTTAGCCCCTCTGAACGTGGATGCTGGATCCGGCCACCATGGCGAGAACAACAATGTAGCGCCCGGTAACGAGGTGGCCCCGGTCGACCTCAACGGAGTTCCAGTTACAGACCCGATCGATGTTGATTCCCAATTTTTTCCTCATATATTTTTAAAAATGCATATATACTTTCAAAATAGTGCATGAGCATCAACCATTATTTTTTCATAATTTTCTGTAATTTTGAAAAGGATTTTAATTAATTTATTCCAGAATTTTATTATCTAAATAAATACTAATTGTATCACAAATAATTTTACAATGATTTATTGGTTAATTTTTATCATTTTATATTTATATTGAGCTTTAATCATTTTATGCATAATTTTATTTGCATCTTTAGGCTATAATTGCAATAACTTTGCAATAATAGCCCATATATGCATAATTACATTATTTACACGGAAAATGAATTTTTTATTTTTATAATATTAATTAATTATTTTAAATCATTTTCATGCACAAATGATATTTTTTATCATTTATAATTATTTTATTAAATTAAATGGGTATTTAACTAATAGCTCTAAATTCCTATTTTTCGGACCTAGGCTACCAAACCAGCCCAATGCCTAAAATGCCTAGCACAATACACTAACTCAATAACCCCAACCCAAACCAACGACCCATCACTCCCCTACCCGGTCGCGACCCATTAACCAACCCGACCCAACCCCTCTTTAAATCCTGGCCGTTGATCTCTAAGATCAACGGCCCAAATTCCTCACACCCCTTTAAACCTAACCTCCTAACCCTAATCCCTCATAACCCCAAACCCGCCGCCTTTGAATGCTCTCTTCTTCTCCTCTTCTGAAACCCTAGCGCCGTAACTCCATTTCCCTTTTGATTCCAACCAAGATATGGAATCCCCCAATGATCTTCTTACCTTTTTGGTCTCATCTCGCTACTGGCTACTCGATTATGGTATAACTTAGTAGCTTGCCTAACATGGCAAGCTAATCTCTTCATTTTCGGACCAAATCTGGTTCGAACTCTCCTCCCTTTCTCATCTACATTCATTCTTCACCTCTTTGTGTACGAATCTCTGAGATTCTTTTGATTCTGTGTTTACTCTTCAAATTAGGGTTCAAATCTTATAAGACCTGTTTAATTTTTGTTCTTAGTTTTTTTTTAAATCTCACCGCATGTCTATTTCCTTTGCGATTTTTTTGTTAAAATTTTTGTCTAATTTATCTTTCCTAAAAACTAGGGTTCAGATCTTTTAATATTTGTTCTAGTTCCATTTATGGTTTAATATCTTCTTNCTAAAAGCTTACACTCTTGCTTCTTGATTGCAACTTGGCTTCCCTGAGTCTACTGCTTCTCCCTACTTGCTTGTTTCTGAAAACTGGTATGCCTTTTCAATTAAACTTTTGCCCCGTCCCTATATGTTTATTCTATAGTTTCATTCTTCTGTGTAGTTTGTTGTTCATGCTTCGTAGCTTATGCTGAGTATTTTTCTTTCTTTGCTTCTGCTTTCATACGAATCCCTACCCCTAACCCCCTTTATGTGTTGAGTTGAAACCTTGGCCTGACAGCATCCCAATTACTGCCCAGGCCATGGTTTGACCTTCAATAGGTCCTGGACTCTCCAATGTTTTGCTAGTGGGCTGGTCAGGGGTGTGCCAGCATTTTATGTTGCTGGGCATGACCACCAGCCTGCCTTGGCATCCGTTATATCCCCATATTGCACTTACACTTGTTCCTAGACTCTAAGTTCTGCCCCGTTCCAATGAGCCTTGCCTTGGGACCTTGAGCTCCCTCTGAACTTGGACATTGGAGGGCTGGCCCTTCCACACTGCACTTTAACTCAGTTCTGTAATGATATCTGGGTGTGAGCATTGCCTGGAGTTCTTGAAACTCCTTGGAACTTTGACATATCCCGGATAAGAGAAAGGCTTTAGAATCTGATCCTGGCAGTTGGCTCATATCATATTGTTACACCTTGGGTTTGTATTAGGCTCCTTGGATGCAGCTTAAGAGTTCTGATTGTAATTTTATTTCCCGTTTTCGATTCATCTTGGTCTGTAATAAAACATTGTAATAACCTTTGGGGTGATTAGTGAAAAGGGAAGGGTAACCATGCATGCAAAGGGGTAGATATCATGCTCATAGGGAATTACCACACTTCTGTACTCATGTATCTTGCCTACAGCTTTGCACATTTGCATATCACATGTAGATATCATGTCTATAAGGTTTCTGCACTTCTGCACATATAGATACCATGTCTACAGGTTTATGCATCTATATAGATACCATGTCTATAGGAATTTTGCATCTCCATATGGATACCACGCCTATAAGTAACCAGAAATCCAGACTCTACGCATGCATTGGTCACTAGGCAAACCTATTTATAGGATTAAAAACTACCAGTATTCAGATACCATGCCGATAAGATTTCTGCGCTCTTGCTACGCCTGTAAAAAGTGTTTAAATTAACGATGCTAGAAAGCATGCCTATAGGAACTATCAATCAAATCTGAATCACTCGTTTTAAGATTAGCACTAATTACAGAACTCGCACCATTCTGTTAAAACTGGCAACTTTCTTAATCAGTTTGTTTCTTTATTCCTGAAACCAGTAGATGCCATGCCTATAGGTCATCACGTATGCAAACAAGTATATAGTTAATTAATTGCACTGGTCTTCGATAAGTTGCAGCCAGGCGAGCCTAATGCGAACTTCTTGCCTGAAAATACGTAATGAACTAGCCTGCCTAACGTTAAGCATAATTTCGACCTAATCATACATGTAAGACATGCTAAACTACATGATTTTCTGTGATTAAAGGAGGTTTATCTGAGCCTTAATTGTTTTGTGCTCCCATAACTGCTTTCATGTGTTTTGCTTGACGCCTTAGTATTTTAACCTTTTTAAACCTCTGAAAAGCCAAGCTTCCTCCCTTTAGGATTAGAAGTCCTAAAAGCCTCCAGGACTGATAGGTGGGACGGGTAATAGCATGCAATAAGTAAACGAGACTATTTCGCGCTTAATACCTTAGCGGGGTGGGAAGGGTAGACATGGAGATGATGATCACACGATCACACTACGCGTACGATTGATTACCGGTGTTGTGTGGATGATCCATGTGATTTATAAACCTAGGACCCCTTTCCTTATACAACTTTGTTTAATATCAATAAAATCCTGTCTTTTCAACTACTCAAAACTCCTCCTTAATTTTACTACATTATTCCTTTTCTTCCAAATTTTTCTTCTTTGTTTATTCAATGTATTGATTAATTTTCTGCAGTCCCCCCTTTAAACAAATTGTAGATCATCTAGACCTTGATCCCACATACTTGTCACGTATCTATTTGCAACCCTTATGTGTAAAATCATTTGTGTATCTATTTGCATTAAAGTCACAACATAGCATGGCCGGGAACCACACTAGTGGATCTTGAGGGGTGCCTAACACCTTCCCCTTGAGATAATTTCTAGCCCTTACCCGAACTCTGGTTTTCCAACTCAAAAACCCTTAGTGTCCTAATGCACCTAATCATTAGGTGTCGATTCTTTAAATCCAAAAACCCAATTCCCAAACGGGAATAGAGTTGTCTTCCCAAATGTCGAAACCCGATTTCGCGAGAAAAGGGGGCGTCGACAGCATGGAGACTTTGCTGGGGATTCTTTAGGCTTTTACCACTTCAAGTTATATGTGACTTTATTATTTTTTTTATTGCTTTGTTTAATTCCTTTATTCGAAACTGACTTGTCTTTATGTTTCCTTTTTCTTTAACGCTTTCATTTACTGCTTTCTTTCAATACCGTTGTAATTTTCGAGCAATTATTGTAACCATTATGAACGTGAAAATACGTGACAATCTGTTTCATTTTTTGTAATTGCATCTTCAACATCATATTCCACTCGTGCCAAACAAATACCATAGCAACGCTTGATGAGTGGTTGCGCTCTTCCAATATTATTACCCCCTAAATTTGGCAAAGGCATATTTGCCGTAAAACTAGTCGATCAGCGGTGCAGTCGACGGTTCCGTGCCTTTCCCTCTTGAGTTGTCCGCTCAAGGGTACTGGTCTAGCACCCCATAGAAACCTTATCCTGTTTAACTGTTCATGCATCACTGTCAAACCTAGCCGAGTCAGTTATGTTGTCCACATAATGACTCTTTAGGATAGCCTTATCCAAAGTCCACTGGGTTCCTTGGAACCCAAACGGACAACACCATACTCTATGCATTTATTTGGAGGACTAAATGCTGTCTATGCTAATTATTGGTTTAAATAGTCGAGTCTGGTGGGGGTAAGGGTCTAACCATTTTGTTTTGCAGGAAATGAATGACGAAGTCCCCAACTTCGGTATGGTTAGCACGCCCTCACTCTTGCTGACCTGGTGGAGGAATCTCCCATCAAGTGACCAAATCAATGAATGGAAAGAGAGGGTCATCAAGGCTAGAGAAAAGCTGGAGGATCTGATCAACGAGAACATTCAACATGGGGAAGGTCCTTCTGGGACCAAATAGTTAGGAGTTTCTTTTTTTTTTTCGCTTTGAAATTTAATAAGGCCAATGTTCATTAGTGATATTTTACTTTATGCAATTTTAGTGTCGTTTTGGGATTCGTCTTATTTTTATCAATAAAATGAGGCATTTAGCATTATAAGTTCTCCAAATCAACTTGTCGCTAGGCCTACCTCGGGCACAACGAGGCACCCAATTTAGGACACGATTTATATTCTTGTACTATGTGTTTAAATATTGCAATATTTTTCACAGAATCCGTACTAACTTACCTTTTTGTTGTTTTTACTTTTATTTTATTCCCCTCCCTAAAAAGGTTAGTTCGTGCATTCTGGCATCGTCATCCTACTCCACAAGATCTAAGGGCCCTCCACCTCCTCCTCCTCCAAGTCCTATCAAAAGCAAGAACAAAGCAAAGGTGGAGAACATGAACAGCATCAGAAAGGACGACTCAGCTGAAAGGGTAGAGGTTCCTCAGGGTGTTCAGGTGTCCAAAGAAAGTGCCGCTCAGCTCGAACAAAAGTTGCTGAAATTTCAAGAAGAACTAGACCAAGTTCGGAACTTGGCAAGTCTGTCATTCTCCCTCACTACTCCAGAAATCAACTTTCCCAATACTCAACACCCCATACCTCCACAGAACATCCCAAAGCCACAGAAACAACCCGCTACTCATTGCAACACACATCTCAACAACACTCCACTCCTCATCCCTGAACCATCAAATGATCATCCCCGCCACACTCCCATATATGTGGAAACCATGCCACAATACACTCAACCCATTACAAACATACCAGAATCTGATGACAAAGATTCTCTCATCAAGAACCTGGCTGCTGAGCTCAAGAAATTGACTAGTTGAGTACAGGGCGTTGAAGGAAACAAAGGCATTGAAGGGCTGAATTATGAGGATCTTTGCATCCAGCCGGACGTTGAACTTCCCGAGGGGTACAAACCTCCTAAGTTCGAAATGTTTGACGGCTCGGGGGATCCTAGAGTCCATCTGAGGACATATTGTGATAAACTGGTTGGTGTAGGAAGAGACGAGAAGATTCGCATGAAACTCTTCATGAGAAGTTTGAAAGGCGATGCGCTATCTTGGTACATTAGCCAAGATCCCAAGAAGTGGACAAGCTGGGTAGGAATGGCGTCCGATTTCATGGACAGGTTCAGATTCAATGCAGAAAATGCACCAGATATTTTCTACATCCACAATCTGAAAAAGAAACCCATTGAGACATTCCGCGGGTATGCTACTCGATGGAGATCCGAGGCTGCTAAGGTCAGGCCGGCCTTAGAGGAAGAACAGATGAACCGATTTTTCGTCCGAGCTCAAGATCCGTAGTACTATGAGAGGTTAATGTTGATAGAGGGCCAGAAATTCTCCGATATTATCAAGCTAGGAGAAAGGATTGAGGAGGGCATTAAGAGCGGAATGGTCACTAATTTTGAAGCACTGCAGGCTACCAATAAAGCCCTACAATCTGGTGGCGCATCCAAGAAAAAGGACGTGAGTGCCGTGATGGTTGCACAGCAAACCAAGTCCCCAATAAAATACCAAGCCTACCCGGTACCCCCTCTCACATACCAGCCTATTCCCAACTACCAAGCACCTCTTCCTTCTTACCAAATTCCATCATCCGCTTACCAATCATCTTCCTCTCCCACATATCAACCCACCTCACCAAGATATTCCCAACCTGCACCCGTCAACCAAGCCTATAATGCCCACTACCAATCACCTCCCGCCCGCCAAAACTTCCCCAGGCCACGCCCTAACTTTGACCGCAAACCTCCTAGGCAATACACCGCCATCGCCGAGCCAATCGACCAGCTATATGTAAGGCTCAAAGCTGCTGGTTACGTCACCCCAATCCCTGCCATAACTCCAGATAATCCTTCCCAATGGGTCAATCCAAATAAAACCTATGCATACCATTCTGGCATGAAAGGGCATACCATTGATGAGTGCCGATCTCTGAAAGACAAAATCCAAGCTCTAATTTACAACAAAATCATCGTGGCCAAGGAACCTGCTCCTAACGTTCGCAACAATCCCTTGCCTGATCATAAGGGTGGTGGTATGCATATGATCGAAGTAGAAGATGATTGGGACCCCAAGGGGTCAATTGGATTAATTGCCGAAGGTGACGAGCCCAAGAAACCAGCCGTCACACTGAATCCAATTGTGGTCCAGATCTAGCCCTCCGGGAATGCTGAGGTAAACATGTCCGTGCCTCTCGAGCTTGAAACACCGTCATCCAAAAGGACCACAGAGCCAATTGAGGTGGAGTCTAGGTCTCCGAAAGTACCATTCGAAGTTGCTGTATTGCCACCCAAAACGAGAGTGCCCATTCCTGTAGCGATGTCAGCCGTAACTCCGTTCCATACACAGGCCATACCTTGGGATTACACCGCCGAGGCAAGAAGGAAGGGAAAGACTAGGTTCGGAGAAGCAATTGCAGCACAGAGTATGACCAGGACCGGCAGGGTTTATACTCCGGAACATTTGGTTGAATCAAGTAAGCAGGCCTCTGGACGGCCTATTGAAAGTGGGCCCGATGATCTCTGGCGGAAGATACAGGCAAAAGAATACTCAGTTGTCGACCAATTAAACAAAACACCAGCGCAGATCTCCATCCTAGCTCTACTGCAGAGCTCCGAGACACACAAGAACGCTCTGATGAAGATACTAAGCGAGGCGTATGTACCCAGCAACATAACTGGAGGAGAAATGGAAAACATGGTCGGGCAGGTATTGGAGAGTCATAAAATCACTTTCCACGAGGATGAGTTGCCCCCTGAAGGTTTAGGCCACAACAAAGCGTTGCACATCACCGTGCAATGCGAGGACTATTTCATCACCAGGACTTTTATGGACGGAGGGTCCAGCCTCAAGATTTGTCCATTGGTGACCCTCAGAACATTGGGGAAAAGTCTGCATGAAATCAAGGATGGGGCTATCAACGTCAAAGCTTTTGATGGCTCCCAAAGGTCCACTATTGGGGAGATCAGTTTATGTCTGCAAATGGGGCCAACTTGGTTCGATGTTGATTTTCAAGTAATAGACATCCCAGCATCCTATAACTTGCTACTGGGACGACCTTGGATCCATGCCGCTGGAGCTGTAGCATCAACCCTGCACCAGGCAGTGAAGTTCGAGTGGAATCACCAAGAAGTGATTATTCATGGTGACGGGAGTAACCCCATATACAGTCGTCAAACCATCCCAGCGATTGAAGGAAGAAGGAAACTAGGAGGAGAAACCTACCACCAGATCGAGCGAGTCAACGCCGTGGACAAAGATAAGTGGTGGGATAACAAGATAGAGAGTATACTAAACTGGAGCGGGTATGAACCTGGCAAAGGGCTCGGCAAGAACCTTCAGGGAATCACCAAGCCTATCAAACTGAAGAAGCATGGCACCACTTTTGGGTTAGGGTATGGTTATACTTGGGAAGAATTCAGGAACTGGTCGCCACCATGGCGCGGCCCTTACTATCCGCTGGAGCACCCTATACCCCGCCTGGAACAGACTTTCCAGTCGGCCGACATCATATATGGGTCAGAGGAAGATGAAGCATTAGCAGCAATGAAGAACCTGTTCTTGGAAGATGACAATATGGACTGTCACGTCATTCTCGAGGAGGAAGGGGAGGAAGGCCCTTCCATACAGGCGGTGAACCGAGGAGGGCGCCTCAACAATTGGTCCGTCAGAATCACTAAGGCCCGGAGGGCTTCGGGGTAGCAAGGCTGAACAAAGCATTATGCATTATCTTTTACTTTTTCGCTAGTTGATTTCCCTTCAGTATTATCTTTAAATTTTGAAAAGAGCTCCGATGTTCAAAACAATTTTGACATTTATTAAAGCATTTCAATTTCTTATATAAATCTCGCTCTTATTATCTTTTTCTCTGCCATTTACTTTACTTTACACAGCATTACTATTACTTGTCTTGATGAACCGACGAATGTGACATGCGATGAGGTAACGCAACAAACGGATATAGACTCAGAAGAGGATGAGATACCAGAAGAGATCGTTAAAGAGGTCGAGGACTTTGAGAATAGACCTAAGTCTAACCTGGACGAGACTGAGGTTATCAACTTGGGGGATACAGAGAATGTCAAGGAAACGCGCATCAGTGTTCACTTGTCACCGTCAGAAAAGGAAGAGTACACGGAGTTCTTAAAAGAATATGAGGACATATTTGCCTGGTCATATGACGATATGACCGGTCTCGGTACATCTATTGTAGCTCACAAACTGCCAACAGATCCGATATGTCTGCCGGTAAAACAGAAGCTCAGAAAGTTCAAGCCAGACATGAGTTTGAAAATCAAGGAAGAAGTTACCAAACAAGTCAACGCCAAGGTCCTCAGGGTAGTGGAGTACCCGACATGGTTAGCCAACATTGTGCCAGTACCAAAGAAGGACACGAAGGTCAGAGTCTGTGTCGACTACCGGGACCTCAACCGGGCCAGTCCGAAAGACGACTTCCCCTTGCCGAACATACACATCTTGATCGACAACTGCGGCAAGTGCGAGCTGCAGTCATTTGTCGATTGTTTTGCCGGATATCATCAGATATGAATGGACGAAGAAGACGCGGAGAAAATAGCTTTCATTACGCCGTGGGGGATGTATTGTTATAAGATGATGCCGTTCGGATTAAAGAATGCTGGGGCCACCTACATGAGGGACATGACTACCATTTTCCATGACATGATACACAAAGAAATCGAGGTGTATGTGGATGACGTCATCATCAAATCCAAGAAAGCCACTGACCACATGGAAGATTTAAGAAAGTTCTTCAACAGGTTAAGAAGGTACAACTTGAAACTGAATCCCGCTAAATGTGCATTCGGGGTTCCTGCCGGAAAACTGCTTGGGTTCATCGTAAGTCAACGAGGAATAGAACTAGATCCGTCAAAGGTCAAGGCCATCCAAGAATTGCCACCGCCAAAGAACAAGAAGGAGGTTATGAGTTTCTTGGGGAGACTCAACTACATCAGCCAGTTCATAGCCCAGTCCACTGTCATTTGTGAACCAATTTTTAAGATGTTGAAGAAAGACGCCGCCACTAATGGACCGATGATTGTCAAAAGGCTTTCGATAGAATCAAGGAATACTTGTCAACGCCGCCAGTACTGGTTCCGCCCGAACTGGGTAGACCGCTATTGCTCTACCTTGCAGTGCTGGATGGAGCATTTGGTTGTGTTTTGGGACAACGTGATGAAACGGGGAGAAATGAGCAAGCTATCTACTATCTCAGTAAGAAGTTTACCCCGTACGAGGCCCGGTATTCCCTGCTAGAACGCACGTGTTGTGCTCTGACTTGGGTAGCTCAGAAGTTGAGGCATTATTTCTGTGCCTATACCACTTATCTCATATCAAGGATGGATCCGCCGAAGTACATCTTTTAGAAGCCCATGCCCATGGGCAGGCTGGCCAAATGGCAAATTTTGTTGAGTGGGTTTGATATTGTCTACGTGACTCAGAAAGCGATCAAAGGACAGGCACTGGCCGATCATCTTGCCGAAAACCCCGTGGGCGGAGAATACGAGCCTCTAAAGACGTATTTTCCTGATGAGGAGGTTTCTTTCATAGGAGAAGACATTGCAGAATCCTATGATGGCTGGAGAATGTTTTTTGATGGAGCGGCAAACTTTAATGGAGTTGGCATAGGAGCGGTTCTAGTATCAGAAATGGGTCAGCATTACCCGGTGTCCGCCAAGCTCAGGTTCCCGTGCACCAACAACATGGCCGAGTACGAAGCCTGCATCTTAGGGCTCAAACTAGCCATTGACATGAACGTTCAGGAGTTACTAGTGATCAGGGACTCAGATTTGCTCATACATCAGGTCCGAGAAGAATGGGCAACCAAGAACTCCAAAATTCTACCATACTTGCATCATGTACAAGAGTTGAGGAAGAGGTTTACAAAAACGGAATTCCGACATGTCCCCAAAATCCAGAATGAGTTCGCCGATGCATTGGCTACTCGATCATCCATGATTCAGCATCCAGATAAGAACTTCATTGATCCCATCCCAGTAAAAATCCAGGNCAGGAGGTGGGTAATAGTGCTGCGGTGGGCCATATGGGGTGTGTGGGTAGGTCTGGAGGTGAGGGCGAGGTTGGTGATAATACGGTGATGGACCTCTGGACCAAGCTTTCGACTCTACTACTGCAACATCTTCTTTCTTCTTCTTTCCCAATACCCCTCCAGTGCCGCTCTGAATAGCCTGGGTAGTTGCCTTGAGCGCCGAATAGCTCATAATCTTGTTCGACTTGAGACCCTCTTCCACCATACTTCCCATTTTCACTACCTCATTAAACGATTTTCCCACTGCTGACACCAGGTGGCCATAATAGGTAGGCTCCAAAGCCTGCAGGAAATAATCAACCATCTCGCTCTCTTTCATTGGAGGATCGACTCTTGCCGCCTGCTCTCTCCATCGGAAACCATATTCTCTGAAGCTTTCTCCGGGCTTTTTCTCAATTTTAGTCAGTGACAGACGGTCCGGGACAATTTCGAGATTATACTGGAAATGACATGCAAATGCTTGGGCCAGATCGTCCCAAGTGTACCATCGAGCATGATCCTGTCGTGTGTACCACTCCCAGGCTGCTCCACTTAGACTTTGACTGAAGTAAGCCATCAATAGCTCGTCCCTTCCCCCAGCTCCTCTCATTTTGCTGCAGAATCCCCTTAAGTGGGCCACCGGGTCACCGTGTCCATCATATAGGTCAAACTTGGGTAACTTGAATCCTGCTGGCAACTGGACGTCGGGAAACAAGCACAGGTCCTTGTAGGCTACACTCACTTGTCCTCCGAGCCCCTGCATATTTCTAAATGACTGTTCTAAGCTCTTAACCTTCCGTATCATTTCCTCTTGCTCAGGGTTTTTGGGAGGCTTTTCTTCTTCAGCTGAGAGATCAAGACGGGGAGTGTAAGGGCATGGTTCTGGTGGTTTAAAGGTGGCTTCGGGCGGGTAATACTGGTTATCATGGGTTTGGAACAAAGGTTCGCTAGAAGACCTGTGTAATGCGACAGGTGGAGGAGCCACAAACACAAGAGTAGTTGGTGGTGGAAGGCATGGAATTTGTTTGGGTGGTGGAGGTGGTGGTGTTTGAGAGGTGGTGCCGTAGTACTGCTGGTAAGTAGGGAAAGCCGGAGAAGAGTTCACTGTGGGAGGATCTTGAGGCTGAGCTAGTGGTGGGATGTAGGTGGGGTTAGCAGGATAGGCTGGTGGTGGATGTCCCTTCGACCAGGCCTGGTGCATCTCGGCCATTTGTTGCTTCAGTTTATACATCTCCTCCTTCAATGCATTAACGTCCACTACTTCCTCCTCCCTAGACGGGTCGACAATGCTTGCTTCTAATTCACGGTTGACCATGTTTGACTTATCCTTAGAGCGGGTGTTGTAGGGATGGGTTGCCAGAATGCCAGTCAACTTAACCACTTGCCTGAACTCATCAGCAACAACTTGTTAGCGGTTAGGGCATTAACAGATAGATAACCGCACATTAGGGAATGAATGCACCTAAGCAGTTAACCATTTCTATTATGCCTTTGCTTGGTTGCATGCGTCGTCCCGGCTTTTCCTTATTTCTATGTGCCACTTTCTTTTTGTTTTTCCATTGTTTCTTGCCGCTCCCTCTTGTTTTGCATTTTCTCTCTTATTTTTCCATTTTATTATTTGGTTACGGTCGAATCCTATGGAGATTGCCTACGTATCACAACCCGCATGAATCAGACCGAGCATAGTTCGTGAAGAATAAATGTAAAGTAGAAGCAAAATATTTTTGGGAATTTCAATTTTATTGATAACAACTACGTCTATTACAAAGACTCCAAACTGATAGACTAAACAACTACCAGACTCTAATGCAGAACAGAACTACAGACTCCATCATCCCTATTCTACTCTTAAACGAAAATACAGACTCAATCAACTAACTGACTTTTAACGAAAAGGAAATACAGACTCCAGTAGAAAAGGAAATACAGACTCAAATGACCAACTCTAGTAGAAAAGGAAATACAGACTCAAAAGACAATCATGAATACATTAAAGCTCCCGGTGCCCGCGGGACATCGTTCGGTCTCGCCGCGGGCCTATATGCAAGTTCCCCTTGAAGTCTGTCCAGGTCACTCATTATCTGCTTCACAAATATCATCACTGATGCAAAGAAGGTGGTACGGGTCATGTTCTCGCACATTTGGCATTTCCTAGTAATGGCATGAGCAACGGTTAAGATTCTCTCTCTGATTCTGCCTTTTTCTTGAAGCAACCGCCCTATCTGTTGGGCCCTAGCCTCCAAAGTTTGCTCGGCTACCTGGTTTTGTTCCTGGAGTTGTTGCAAGTCCATTTCTAACTGTGCCAATGCCATGTAGCAATGCTCTCTTTCAACTTTGAATTCTTTTGCCTGTTTGATCATTCTGTTCTCTGTGGCAACGACCTTTTTCTTCAATCCTGTGACCTCATTACCGTATTCTTCTTTTAACTGCTTAACCATGCGGGCCGTTCTTCCGCGTTTTTAGCCAATTGTTTTCGAACCCCAGCTAATTCCCTTTCCGCTTTGTTGAGGTCAAAACTGTAGTCATTCACTTTTTGCCTTAGATTTTCTATAAGCTTCGCATCTTTGGCACTCCTGACGGGATTTTCGGCCGCTAGCTTCATCTTTTGGATTTGGGCTCGTAAGGCTTCATTCTCTTTGGCCAATTTCTTTCTCTCACCCTCGTCAGCCGTGGCTTGCACGCTGTTTTCAAACTGGAGGTCTTGGACCTATTTTTCCAATGCTCCTATGCGGGCCCTGTATTCATTTTCTTTAGCTAACCAAGCCCATTGTTCTTGTGATGATTCAACAAAATCCTGGAGGTGAGGTCTTTTAGCCGGCCTCCCAAAGGCAACTTCCCTTCTATACCAAGCATGGTACTCAGGTGACACTTCTCCTTTAGATCGATCCCGTACACAAGTATTCGCCGCCAAGTAATGACATTCGCTCCAAACCTGGCGAACCCTTGCTTCAGGAAACTGTCCATCAGGACCAATCTCAACCACTTGGATGCTAAGATCGTCGTCTTTCGGCACTAACTGGCATCTCCCGAGTTGCCTTAAAACCCGATACGGAACATAAGTTTGAATGCTCTTAAGACCCATCAAAAGGAATTGCGGCCCCGTTGCTGGCATATATATGATTTCATCAACAGGCAACCATCCAAATGTCCATTCTATTTGACCAGCAGTGAGGGACCGAAAGTATGATTTCCAGCCCGTGAATCCCTCGGGCAAGCTGACCCCCTTAATCCTTGTGTAAAACTCCTCTATACATGTCTTCTTTGTGGACCAATAACTCAAGAACTGAGGACGATGGCTCAGATGTTCGGTCATCCACATTTGCAAGAATAGATTGCACCCCTCGAAGAAGTCTCCCCCGGCTTTGCGGGCTGTAAGAGCGCGGAAGATTTCGGCTAATATCATGGGCGCAAGAGTGCTTTTGGCTTGAGTGAGTAGAGTGCTCGACCCCGGCTATTTTTATGTCAATGTTTTCGTCTTTCCTTGGAAATACCACAAGCCCCAAAAAAACCACCATAAAAGCAAAACGTCTGTGCTCCTCCCATTTTTGGCGGTTCCCTTTGCTACATATCTTGTTTTCCGGGTTGTTGAAACCTCCTATGTGGCCATATCTGTGATATATGAAGTGTGGAGTACAAAAGTCGTTCGCCAAATCTGCATTGTGGACCGTCCTGCTTATCTTCAGTGAATCTAAGAATCTGTGCACAGCTACAGTTCTTGGGGCAACTAAGTACTTGTGCCTTAAAGGAACCTCATCTTTTCCGATGTAGCCGGCTATTTCCTCTAGTGTCGGGGTTAGCTCAAAGTCCGAGAAATGGAAGACGTTATGTGCCGGGTCCCAACATGTGACCAATGCTCTGATAATGTCTCCCCGAGGCGCAATCTCTAACAAACCAGTAAGCCCTTTCAAATATTTTTTGACTTCATCTTGCCCTTCTCCTCCTAGGTCGTTCCACCACAGACGCAACTCCAAAGGGATTTTATGCATGATTGAAAATGGTTCATTTTGAATCGTGCTCATCCTGCACATTTATTAAGGTGATTTAATCACTTATTTTGACCTAAAAGGGAAAAATGACACTATTTTTGTTCAAATTTCTAATTTTAAAGCAAACGGCCGGTTTTGCAGTTACGGCCTTTCAGCACTTCGGGGAGAAGATTTTAAGGTTGTGCCTGCTAACCGTTGACAATGACCCAGGGTGGATGTTCTTGCAAAAACGGCCTTCCGGCGCCCTTTTAGGGACGTTTGGCTTATTTTAGACAAGAATGGCGGCACCCGACTTATTTTGACGAAATTAAAAAAATTTGGCATTCTTGGCTATTTGTGAAAAGGGGAGGTTGGACCCGACGAGGGTTGCCTACGTATCTCACATCCGGTGAGAATCAAACCTGCGTAGTTCGGGCAGATAAACCTAACTATTTTGAAAACAAGACTCTTTTTGTTTTTGTTGGCAAATACACTATTTCTGAAAGCAAGATTTTTTTTTGATATTTTCTTTCCAGTGGCAAATAAACAAGCTAATTTGAAAATAAAACACTTTTTTTTTTGTTTTTCTTTTCCATTGGTAAACAAAACAAACTAAAAAAACTACTTTTCTTCTTTTTCTTTCATTTTCTCAAAAATCCGGCAGCATGTCGGCACTACTTGGACATTAGTTTTTCTAGTATAGGTAATTAACTCTCTACACTGCTATTTTCTCTTTCTCTCTTTTTGTTTTTCCAATTTTTCCCAGTTATTCAAAGCCGGTCAGCATGTGAGTCCAAAACATATAAATGCACAAGTAGGATGCATCAGGATGGTCCATTATTTCGGGTACACCTGTCCTAGCGGACCCAACCCCTGTGTTGAGTCCCCTAAGTCAAAATGCACGTGATGCAAATAAGCGTTCCTACTAGGGATCCGGCATGAGGTCAAGTTATTCTAGGTTCAAAACCTGGGTATATGTTCTAGACTGTGTACCCGAGAGGACAACTCGAGTCGAGGAGGGGGCTACGTACCGGGAACCAAAAGGCCATCCGGCTTAGTAACTTGTCCGGCCTCTTTCTTATTTTAAGGTATGACACTAACAGAATAGGGAGTCTCCACCAGTGAGCACATCCCCGGAGGTAAGAGAAGGGTTTCGGCACAGTTTATATACAGTTCAGATAGTACCAAAGCGGTAAAGCATTTAGCACATTTAGCAGGAAACATGTAGGAAAATCAGATAAAGCCAAATACAACAATATATCTAAGCTCGAATTCTGAACCCTGAACC
>NW_017671590.1:225002-226274 GCF_001879085.1 Nicotiana attenuata
CACTCGAACTTTTGCTCCTACGGTGGTCTAGCCGCTTCTGCCGGCTCCGCTTCTGCGCTTCCCAAACCGCAGAAGCGGAAATACCAGATGACAGAACCTTCAGTAATTCATTCAACTTCAAAATTTTCCGTCAACCACCTGAAATCATCCCGAGGCCCCCGGGACCTCAACCAAAAGCACCAATACCACCTAATACATTATTCAAACTTGTACCAATCCTTAAAACACCTAAAACAACACCGGAAACCCGATTAAGTCAAAGATTCAAGCCTAAGAACTACAAGTTTCTTCCAAATACGCTTTCGATCAAAAACCTAACCAACACACGTCCGAATGACCTGAAATTTTGCACCCACATCCCAAATGACATGACGGAGCTACTGCAACTTCCGGAATTCCAATCCGACCCTCGGATCAAAAACTCACTATCGAACCAGAAACTTCAAAAATTCAAAACTTTGGCATTTCAAGCCTAAATGAGCTACGAGCTCCCAAAATACATTCCGAACACGCTCCCAAACCCAAAATCACCTAACGGAGCTAACGGAACCATCAGATTTCCATTCCGAGGTCGTGTTCATACTGTTCCGACTACAGACCACTTTTCAACACTTAAGCTCTCATTTAGGGACTAAGTGTCCCAAAACTTTCCAAAACTCAACACCGAACGTCCCGGCAAACCAAAATAGCAGAATTGAACTTAGGGGAAGCAGTTAATGGGGGATCGGGGCGTAAATTTCAAAAACGACCGACCGGGTCGTTACAAGTGCATTGGGCCTGGGTAAAAGAATAAGGACTTGGCCCAAACAACTCTCTTCTATTCCTTTCCTTTTCCCAAATTCTTTTTTGTTATTTTCTTTTTCCAAAATTTAAAATAAAAAAAATCTAAATTAATTCCTAGATCCTAATTGACCTAAATACACTAATTAAACATAAATGATAATTATCAAAATTAACAAATTAAGAAGAAAAACTACTAAGATCAAAAATTAACTCCAAAATTGCAAATTAAACTATCTTGTGATTTTTCCCATTTTATAAAATAACTAATTCGCTAATTAATCCTAAAATGTAAAATTAAATCCTAAATTCAAATGCCACATATTTTGTATTTTTATGAATTAAAATGCGCAGACAAAATACAAATAATTAACAAAAAATGCCACAAAAATCCACAACAATTGTAAATACTGAAAGAAATTATTTTATTTTGAATTTATGGGAGTAATTCATATAGGGCAAAAATCACGTGCTCACAGCTGCCCCTCTTTG
>NW_017671590.1:227814-274213 GCF_001879085.1 Nicotiana attenuata
TTATCAGGCAAACACCTGATGAATGAAGGGCTGGGATTAATCGAAATCGATCCCACACTCCCCATTCATCCAGCATATGCCTTCTAGAGGCTTCCATCACGTGAGAAAGGGATGGGGATGAGAGAATCTGTCAGAGATCGTTACAAATATGGTGACGAGGAGAGAGGGGGAACGCGTGGGGTGAATTTGAGCTCACTCGCTTGGTATTTCGCGAGTTGAACGCGGCTGAGATGAAGGAGAAGATGAACAGTGCACGTTTGGGTTAAGGATTTAGGACTTTGGATCTCTATGTGTATGTATTTGTGGAATGGGTCGGGTTTAGGGGGCGGGTCGTGGGCTGGAACGGGGCGGGTTTGGCTGACTTTGGGGAAACGAGCATTGGGCCTGGGTAAAAGAATAAGGACTTGGCCCAAACAACTCTCTTCTATTCCTTTTCTTTTCCCAAATTCTTTTTGTTATTTTCTTTTTCCAAAATTTAATATAAAAAAAATCTAAATTAATTCCTAGACCCTAATTGACCTAAATACACTAATTAAGCGTAAATGATAATTATCAAAATTAACAAATTAAAAAGGAAAACTACTAAAATCAAAAATTAACTCCAAAATTGCAAATTAAACTATCTTGTGATTTTTCCCATTTTATAAAATAACTAATTCGCTAATTAATCCTAAAATGTAAAATTAAATCCTAAATTCAAATGCCACATATTTTGTATTTTTATGAATTAAAATGCACAGACAAAATACAAATAATTAACAAAAAATGGCACAAAAATCCACAACAATTGTAAATACTGAAAGAAATTATTTTGTTTTGAATTTATGGGAGTAATTCATATAGGGCAAAAATCACGTGCTCACAGAGTGTTATGTATATTTCGAGAGTTGATTATTGTATATGCCGAGCGGCATTTCAACTGCTCATTTAAAAATATCTGCTACAGTTAGTTGTTAAACTTTCATACTTTACATTTCATTTCCGCAATGTGTTAGACTTACCTAGTCGTAGAGATTAGGTGCCTTCACGGCAATTCACGGAGGGAGAATTTGGGTCGTGACAATAGGATGGTGTAAGTAATGGACTTGTAAACTTTTAACCGAAACCACTAAAACCAAAAGCTAATCTGAACGATGAGCACTAAATAAGCTATTTGACTCTAAATCCTAGATTTAAGAGTGGACTTGTAAATTCATGTTGCTAATTACACTTCAAGCCTTCGGCATAACAATATTTTTCACTTTCTTAACTCTAAACTTGCAACTGAAATTACAACCAATAGCTAATTTTTCAAATAATGAGCAATAAATATGCTCAGCTTGAACTAGTACATGAAATTATTTAAAAGTGGTTCTTAAATATTGTAAAATCGTTCACACTTAGTCTCAAATTAAAAGTAAAGATTATCATGCCATTGTTAGGATGATATTAGCAAATACTCACTTTTAACCCCTACTATTGGAATTTAACCAATATTTAGAAAACTATTAGCATTTAGCCACTTCTTTCACTAGAAAAACTTTTGGACAAAAATATCCTCAACTAAAACAAGAAAAAACTTCAGTAATCGTTGTTAGATTTCAAAGCTTTGACAAATAAAATTCCTGCATACAGTGCTGAAGTTTTACTTATAGGAAAATCTTCGAATTCTAGCAACGTATGCTGGAGTTTTACCTTTAGAAGGTTCGAATTCCTGTAATTCTTGTATCTTAAGTAGGGATATTTTGTTTAAATTTTATTTCGCATTAAAGAGTGGCTATTTTTGTATTACCTTTTGAAATACAGCTAAACTCTTATAGTTGGTGTTGATACCCAATTTTTTTCTATGTATTTATATATACTAAAAATAGTATGTACATGCATATATAAGTATGCCCAATAGTTTTGGTATTTTATCCTTATTTTTTAAAGATCTTAAAATCAATTTGTTGTCTATTTTAATAGTACAAAATTAAATAATTATTCCCAAACTAGCATTTTTGGTGAATAATTTATTTCATTCTCATATTTACACTAAGATATAATTAAAGTAATTTTTGCGTATTTTTATACATTTGTTTGGTATTTTTTTTAGCTAAATTGCATACAATTGCAATTATGGCCTATTTTATAATTAACAGCATTTTATAATCATAAAAATCACTTTTAGTATTTTTACATTAATATTTATATGTTATTAATTAGATCAGTACCTTTAATTTATTTTTAAATCATTTCTTACTATTTTTATAAAATAATAAAAGGGGAAAATTGGCTATTTAACAAACAGCCCTTATTATTTCAATTATAGCCAATTTAGCCCCATCCCCATCAGATTTTTAATTAAACCCAAATGGCCCAATAACCCGTTTAAACCAGCCCGACCCAAGCCCCCTTTGATCTGAACCGTTGATCTTTGAGATCAACGGACTCAATTAGCCCTTCCTTAATTAAACCTAATGACCAACCCTAATTCCCTCATTTACATTTCAGTAGCCGCCCCTGAACACCCTCCCCCTCTCAAACTCTCTCGAGTGTTCTTGAAACCCTAATCACCTTCCCCCCATTTTCGACCTCTAACTCGCCAGAACCCACGGCCTCTCAGGCCATGGATGATCTATGCTCACCTCCTATCGCTCCTATGTGCTTGGTACTCGAAGGTTCGAGGCTAGACCTCAAAGGTCTCCACCCAGACCTCCGCCGACTTGAGGTTCCCGGCCATCTCCGGCCTGGCTCCGGCACATCTTAGCCTCTTGAGCCTGTTTCCAGTCTCATCCGACTTAGATCGGACATTTTCAAAGCCTTTCTCATTTTAGGGTTCATCTGAAAACCCTAACTATCGAGACACACGATTTTTAATCATCACAACTCTCTTCTAAAAGCTTACACTCTTGCTTCTTGATTGCAACTTGGCTTCCCTGAGTCTACTGCTTCTTCCTACTTGCTTGTTTCTGAAAACTGGTATGCTCTTTCATTTAAACTTTTGCCCCATCCCTATATGTTTATTCTATAGTTTCATTCTTCTGTGTGGTTTGTTGTTCATGCTTCGTAGCTTATGCTGAGTATTTTTCTTTCTTTGCTTCTGCTTTCATATGAATCCCTACCCCTAACCCCTTTATGTGTTGAGTTAAAACCTTGGCCTGACAGCATCCCAATTACTGCCCAGACCATGGTTTGACCTTCAATAGGCCCTGGACTCTCCAATGTTTGGCTAGTGGGCTGGTCAAGGGTGTGCCAGCATTTTATGTTGTTGGGCATGACCACCAGCCTGCCTTGGCATCCCTTATATCCCTCTATTGCACTTACACTTGTTCCTAGACTCTAAGTTCTACCCCTCCTCCAATGAGCATTGCCTTGGGACCTTGAGCTCCCTCTGAACTTGGACATTGGAGGGCTGGCCCTTCCACACTACACTTTAACTCAGTTCTGTAATGATATCTGGGTGTGAGCATTGCTTGGAGTTCTTGAAACTCCTTGGAACTTTGACACATCCCGGATAAGAGAAAGGCTTTGGAACCTGATCCTGGCAGTTGGCTCATATCATATTGTTAGACCTTGGGTTTGAATTAGGCTCCTTGGATGCAGCTTAAGAGTTCTGACTGTAATTTTATTTCCTGTTTTCGGTTCATCTTGGTCTGTAATAAAACTTTGTAATAACCTCTGGGGTGATCAGTGAAAAGGGAAGGGTAACCATGCATGCAAAGGGGTAGATATCATGCTCATAGGGAATTACCACACTTCTGTACTCATGTATCTTGCCTACAGCTTTGCACATTTGTATATCACATGTAGATATCATGTCTATAAGGTTTCTGCACTTCTCCACATAGATATCATGTCTATAAGGTTTCTGCACTTCTACACGTATAGATACCATGTCTACAGGTTTATGCATCCATATAGATACCATGTCTATAGGAATTTTGCATCTCCATATGGATACCATGCCTATAAGTAACCAGAAATCCAGACTCTACGCATGCATTGGTCACTAGGCAAACCTATTTATAGGATTAAAAGCTAACAGTATTCAGATACCATGCCAATAGGATTTCTGCGCTCTGCTACGCCTGTAAAAGTGTTTAAATTAACGACGCTAGAAAACATGCCTATAGGAACTATCAATCAAATCTGAATCACTCGTTTTAAGATTAGCACTAATTCGCACCATTCTGTTAAAACTGGCAACTTTCTTAATAAGTTTGTTTCTTTATTCCTAAAACCAGTAGATGCCATGCCTATAGGCCATCACGTAGGCAAACAAGTATGTAGTTAATTAATTGCACTGGTCTTCGATAAGTTGCAGCCAGGCGAGCCTAATGCGAACTTCTTGCCTGAAAATATGTAATGAACCAGTCTGCATAACGTCAAGCATAATTTCGACCTAATCAGTACATGTAAGACATGCTAAACTACATGATTTTATGTGATTAAAGGAGGTTTATCTGATCCTTAATTGTTTTGTGCTCCCATAACTGCTTTCATGTGTTTTGCTTGACGCCTTAGTATTTTAACCTTTTTAAACCTCTGAAAAGCCAAGCTTCCTCCCTTTAGGATTAGTAGTCCTAAAAGCCTCCAGGACTGATAGGTGGGACGGGTAATAGCATGCAATAAGTAAACGAGACTATTTCGCGCTTAATACCTTAACGGGGTGGGAAGGGTAGACATGGAGATGATGATCACACGATAACACTACGCGTACAATTGACTACCGGTGTTGTGTGGATGATCCATGTGATTTATAAACCTAGGACCCCCTTTTCTTATACAACTTTTTTTAATATCAATAAAATCCTGTCTTTTCAACTACTCAAAACTCCTCCTTAATTTTACTGCATTATTCCTTTTCTTTCAAATTTTTCTTCTTTGTTTATTCAATGTATTGATTAATTTTCTGCGTTTAGTCCCCCCTTTAAACAAATTGTAGATCATCTAGACCTTGATCCCACATACTTGTCACGTATCTATTTGCAACCCTTATGTGTAAAATCATTTGTGTATCTATTTGCATTAAAGTCATAACATAGCATGGTCGGGAACAGCACTAGTGGATCTTGAGGGGTGCCTAACACCTTCCCCTCGAGATAATTTCTAGCCCTTACCCGAACTCTGGTTTTCCAACTCAAAAACCCTTAGTGTCCTAATGCACTTAATCATTAGGTGGCGACTCTTCAAATCCAAAAACCCAATTCCCAAACGGGAATAGAGTTGTCTTCCCGAATGTCGTAAACCCGATTTTGTGAGAAAAAGGGGGCGTCGACAGCATGGCGACTCTGCTGGGGATGTCTTTAGGCTTTTACCACTTCATGTTATATGTGACTTTATTGTTTTCTTTATTGCTTTGTTTAATACCTTTATTCGAAACTAACTTGTCTTTTGTTTCTTTTTCTTTAACGCTTTCATTTACTGGTTTCTTTCAATACCGTTGTAATTTTCGAGCAATTATTGTAACCATTATGAACATGAAAATACGTGACAATCTGTTTCATTTTTGTAATTGCATCTTCAACATCATATTCCACTCGTGCCAAACAAATACCATAGCAACGCTTGATGAGTGGTTGCGCTTTTCCAATATTATTACCCCCTAAATTTTGGCAAAGGCGTATTTGCGGTAAAACTAGTCGATCAGCGGTGCAGTCGATGGTTCCGTGCCTTTCCCTCTTGAGTTGTCCGCTCAAGGGTACCGGTCTAGCACCCCATAGAAACCTTATCCTGTTTAACTGTTCATGCATCACTGTCAAACCTAGTCGAGTCAGTCATGTTGTCCACATAATGACTCTTTAAGATGGCCTTATCCAAAGTCCACTGGGTTCCCCTGGGACCCAAACGGACAACACCATACTCTGTGCATTTATTTGGAGAACTAAATGATGTTAATGCTAATTATTGATTTAAATAGTCGAGTCCGGCGGGGGTTAGGGACTAACGCTTTGTTTTGCAGAAAATGAGGCTCGAAGTCCCCAGATTCGGCATGGTAACCAATATTCACCCGAGGTTGCTAAGAGGGCTTATCTGCTGCTGGGGTTGCGTGAGCTGGTGACGCTGTTCGATGGAGCCAAAGATGCCAAGTCTGGGGAAGGTCCTTCTGGGACCAAATAGTTAGGAGTTTCTTTTCTTTTCCGCTTTGAAATGTAATAAGGCCAACGGCCATTAGTGACATTTTTTACTTTATGCAATTTTAGTGTCGTTTTGGGATTCGTCTTATTTTTATCAATAAAATGAGGCATTTAGCATTATAAGTTCTCCAAATCAACTTGTCGTTAGGCCTACCTCGGGCACAACGAGGCACCCAATTTAGGACACGATTTATAATCTTGTACTATGTGTTTAAATATTGCAATATTTTTCATAGAATTCGTACTAACTTATTACCTTTTTGTTTTTACTTTTGTTTTATTCCCCTCCCCAAAAGGTTAGCTCGTGCATTCTGGCATCGTCATCTTACTCCACAAGATCTAAGGGCCCTCCACCTCCTCCTCCTCCAAGTCCTATCAAAAGCAAGAACAAAGCGAAAATGGACAACATCAGAAAGGACGACTCAACTGAAAGGGTAGAGGTTCCTCAGGGTGTTTAGGTATCCAAAGAAAGTGTCGCGCAGCTCGAACAGAAGCTACTGAAATTTCAAGAAGAATTAGACCAAGTTCGAAACTTGGCAAGTCTGTCATTCTCCCTCACGACTCCAGACATCAACTTTCCCAATGCTCAACACCCCATACCTCCACAAAACATCCCAAAGCCGCAGAAACAGCCCGCTACTCATTGCAACATACATCTCAACAACACTCCACTCCTCATCCCTGAACCATCAAATGATCATCCCCGCCACACTCCCATATATGTGGAAATCGTGCCACAATACACTCAACCCATTACAAACACACCAGAATCTGATGACAAAGATTCTCTCATCAAGAACCTGGCTGGCGAGCTCGAGAAATTGACTAGTCGAGTACAGGGCGTTGAAGGAAACAAAGGCATTAAAGGGCTGAATTATGAGGATCTTTGCATCCAGCCGGACGTTGAACTTCCCGAGGGGTACAAACCTCCTAAGTTCGAAATGTTTGACGGCTAGGGGGATCCTAGAGTCCATTTGAGGACATATTGTGATAAACTGGTCAGTGTAGGAAGAGACGAGAATATTCGCATGAAACTCTTCATGAGAAGTCTGAAAGGCGATGCGCTATCTTGGTACATTAGCCAAGATCCCAAGAAGTGGACGAGCTGGGTTGGAATGGCGTCCGATTTCATGGACAGGTTCAGGTTCAATACAGAAAATGCACCAGATATTTTCTACATCCAGAATCTGAAAAAGAAACCCACTGAGACATTCCGCGAGTATGCTACTCAATGGAGATCCGAGGCTGCTAAGGTCAGGCCGGCCTTAGAGGAAGAACAAATGAACCGATTTTTCGTCCGAGCTCAAGATCCGCAGTATTATGAGAGTTTAATGTTGATAGAGGGCCAGAAATTCTCCGATATTATCAAGCTAGGAGAAAGGATTGAGGAGGGCATTAAGAGCGGAATGGTCACTAATTTTGAAGCACTGCAGGCTACCAACAAAGCCCTAAAATCTGGTGGTGCGTCCAAGAAAAGGGACGTAAGTGCCGTGATGGTTGCACAGCGAACCAAGTCCCCAATAAAATACCAAGCCTACCCGGTACCCCCCTCTCACATACCAGCCTATTCCCAACTACCAAGCACCTCCGCCTTCTTACCAAATTCCATCACCCGCTTACCAATCATCTCCCTCTCCCACATATCAACCCACCTTACCAAGATATTCCCAACCTGCACCCGTCTACCAAGCCTATTATGCCCACTACCAATCACCTCCCGCCCGCCAAAACTTCCCCAATCCACGCCCTAACTTTGACCGCAAACCTCCTAGGCAATACACCGCCATCGCCGAGCCAATCGACCAACTATATGAAAGGCTCAAAGCTGCTGGTTACGTCACCCCAATCCCTGCCATAACTCCAGATAATCCTTCCCAGTGGGTCAATCCAAATAAAACCTGTGCATACCATTCCGGCATGAAAGGGCATACCATTGATGAGCGCCGATCTCTGAAAGACAAAATCCAAGCTCTAATTGACAACAAAATCATCTTGGCCAAGGAACCTGCTCCTAACGTTCGCAACAATCCCTTGCCAGATCATAAGGGTGGTGATGTGCATATGATCGAAGTAGAAGATGATTGGGACCCCAAGGGGTCAATTGGATTAATTGCCGAAGGTGACGAGCCCAAGAAACCAGCCGTCACACTGAATCCAATTATGGTCCAGATCCAGCCCTCCGGGAATGCTGAGGTAAACATGTCTGTGCCTCTCGAGCTTGAAGCACCGTCATCCAAAAGGACCACAGAGCCAATTGAGGTGGAGTTTGGGTCTCAGAAAGTACCATTCGAAGTTGCTGTATTGCCACCCAAAACGAGAGTGCCCATTCCTGTAGCGATATCAGCCGTAACGCCGTTCCATACACAGGCCATACCTTGGGATTACACTGTCGAGGCAAGAAGGAAGGGGAAGACTAGGTCCGGAGAAGCAATTGCAGCATAGGGTATGACCAGGACCGGCAGGGTTTATACTCCGGAACATTTGGTTGAATCAAGTAAGCAGGCCTCTAGACGGCCTATTGAAAGTGGGCCCGATGATCTCTGGCGGAAGATACATGCAAAAGAATACTCAGTTGTCGACCAATTAAACAAAACACCGATGCAGATCTCCATCCTAGCTCTACTGCAGAGCTCCGAGACACACAAGAACGCTCTGATGAAGATACTAAGCGAGCCGTATGTACCCAGCAACATAACTGGAGGAGAAATGGAAAACATGGTCGGGCAGGTATTGGAGAGTCATAAAATCACTTTCCACGAGGATGAGTTGCCCCCTGAAGGTTTAGGCCACAACAAAGCGTTGCACATCACCGTGCAATGCGAGGACTATTTCATCACCAGGACTTTGATTGACGGAGGGTCCAGCCTCAACATTTGTCCATTGGTGACCCTCAGAACATTGGGGAAAAGTCTGCATGAAATCAAGGATGGGGCTATCAACGTCAAAGCTTTTGATGGCTCCCAAAGGTCCACTATTGGGGAGATCAGTTTATGTCTGCAAATGGGGCCAACTTGGTTCGATGTTGATTTTCAAGTAATAGACATCCCAGCATCCTATAACTTGCTACTGGGACGACCTTGGATCCACGCCGCTGGAGCCGTAGCATCAACCCTGCACCAGGCAGTAAAGTTCGAGTGGAATCACCAAGAGGTGATTATTCATGGCGACGGGAGTAACCCCATATACAGTCGTCAAACCATCCCAGCGATTGAAGGAAGAAGGAAACTAGGAGGAGAAACCTACCACCAGATCGAGCGAGTCAACGCCGTGGACAAAGATAAGTGGTGGGATAACAAGATAGAGAGTATACTAAATTAGAGCGGGTATGAACCTGACAAAGGGATCGGCAAGAACCTCCAGGGAATCACCAAGCCTATCAAACTGAAGAAGCATGGCACCACTTTTGGGTTAGGGTATGGATACACTTGGCAAGAGTTCAGGAACTGGTCGCCACCCTGGCGCGGCCCTTACTATCCGCTGGAGCACCCGATACCCCGCCTGGAACAAACTTTCCAGCCAGCCGACATCGTGTATGGTTCAGAAGAAGATGAAACATTGGAAGTAATGAAGAACCTATTTTTGGAAGATGACGATATGGACTGTCACGTCATTCTCGAGGAGGAAGGGGAGGAAGGCCCTTCCATACAGGCGGTGAACCGAGGAGGGCGCCTCAACAATTGGTCCGTCAGAATCACTAAGGCCCGGAGGGCTTCGGGATAGCAAGGCTGAACAAAGCATTATGCATTGTCTTTCACTTTTTCATTAGTTGATTTCCTTTCAGTATTATCTCTAAATTTTGAAAAGAGCTCCGATGATCAAAACAATTTTGACGTTTTATCAAAGCATTTCAGTTTCTTATATAAATCTCGCTCTTATTATTTCTTTTCTCTGCCATTTACTTTACTTTACACAGCATTACTATTACTTGTCTTGATGAACCGACGAATGCGACATGCGACGAGGTAACGCAACAAACGGATATAGACTCAGAAGAAGATGAAATACTAGAAGAGGTCGTAAGAGAAATTGAGGACTTTGAGAATAGACCTAAGTCTAACCTGGACGAGACTGAGGTCGTCAACTTGGGGGATGGATGTCATTGGACCTATCGAGCCAGCCGCATCAAACGGGCACAGGTTCATACTAGTGGCGATTGACTATTTCACCAAATGGGTTGAAGCAGCATCATATAAGGCGGTAACCAAGAAGGTTGTGACAGACTTCGTTCGCGACCGTATCATTTGCCGGTTCGGCGTCCCAGAGTCAATTATCACTGACAATGGTTCCAATCTCAACAGTGATCTAATGAAAGCAATGTGTGAAACCTTCAAGATCAAGCACAAGAATTCTACAGCCTACAGGCCTCAGATGAATGGAGCTGTAGAAGCGGGCAATAAGAACATCAAGAAGATACTGAGGAAAATGATAGAAAAACACAAGCAATGGCATGAGAAGTTATCATTCGCTCTACTGGGATACCGTACCATAGTCCACACATCGACTGGGGCGACACCCTATATGTTGGTTTATGGTACCGAGGCAGTCATCCTAGCCGAGGTAGAGATTCCCTCCCAGAGAATTATGCAGGAAGCAGAACTTGAAGATACAGAATGGGTAAAAAGTCGCTACGAGCAATTAGCCCTTATAGACGGGAAAAGACTGATTGCAGTTTGCCATGGTCAGCTTTATCAGAATAGAATGACCAGAGCTTTCAACAAAAGAGTCAGGCCGAGACAGTTCGCGCCAGGGCAGTTAGTACTGAAGAAGATTTTTCCGCACCAAGACGAAGCCAAAGGGAAATTTTCTCCCAACTGGCAAGGTCCGTACATGGTTCACCGGGTTCTAACCGGAGGAGCCCTCATACTTGCAAAGATGGACGGAGAAGTTTGGCTGAAGCCGATCAATTCAGATGCAGTGAAACGATACTATGTGTAACTACTATTGATTCCTTTATGATGTAATTTGAACTACGCCTGACCTGATTTCCGTTTAAGAGGGGATACGTAGGCAGCCCTATGGGTTCGGTCACAATTCAATAAAATTTCCATTTTCCCCCCGATATTGGAAACTGGGGCAGAATTTTGAGGAGGACCCTAAAAATTCCGAAGTTGACTTTCACTATCCACCGCGCGCAGCCGTCAGAGGCACCGGCCCAGTAAACTGGGGCAAAATTTTGAGGAGGACCCTCAAAATTCCGGAGCAAAAGAGGTTGCAATATCTTGAACCGTGTCGCAGTCGTCGGTTCATCTAAAATAGTTTTATCTATTATGTATTTACATTATATTTTATTATTTTGCTAAATCATGCATGAATACTATCAGAACAGCTTTGTCAGCAACGCTACCCCAATGAAAGCAAGAGCCGAGTAGGACGAGCGCAGTCCGCGGGAAGACTAACTAACCTTCCCCCTTGACAAAACTCACAATCTTTCTTTGAATGCAGGTACCCCAAGACATAGAATCATCGGATACGGTTACAAACTCATACTTTACAGGAATACAACTCCCAGAATCATCACCTATTTTCAAGTGCTACTCGCACGCAACATCCCCAGCAGCCACAGTGACAATCAACTAGCAGCTATCGTCTCTCAGCTAAGAAATTTTGTCACTCTTCACCTCTATTTTCGCACACTGCATAAGGCTACCTTTCTGCCTTCCGAGACTAAGCACTGTCTCCATCCTGCATCTCCTTGCATTGCATAAGGCTACCTTTCTGCCTTCCGAGACTAAGCACTGTCTCCATCCTGCATCTCCTTGCATTGCATAAGGCTACCTTTCTGCCTTCCGAGACTAAGCACTGTCTCCATCCTGCATCTCCTTGCATTGCATAAGGCTACCTTTTTGCCTTCCGAGGTTAAGCACTACCTCCATCCTGCATTCCCTTGCATTGCATAAAGCTACCTTTCTGCCTTTCGAGGTTAAGCACTACCTCCATCCTGCATTCCCTTGCATTGCACAAGGCTACCTTTCTGCCTTCCGAGGTTATGCACTACCTCCATCCTGCATGGCTGAAATATCGCCACCTCTTATTTGCATCGACTGAAAGATCGCCAACTCTATTTAAATCTTTACATCGGCTGAAATACCGCCATTTATGCTTTTCATCGGCTGAAATATCAACAACTTCATTTAAATCTCTATATCGGCTGAAAGATCGCCAGTTTATATTTAATCATTGTCGGCTGAAAGATCGCCAACTCTATTTAAATCTTTACATCGGCTGAAATACCGCCATTTATGCTTTTCGTCGGCTAAAATATTGCCAACTGCATTTAATCTCTATATCGGCTGAAAGATCGCCAGTTTATATTTAATCATTGTCGGTTGAAATATCGCCAACTTTATTTTAATCCTTGTCGGCTGAATTATCGCCATTTATATTTATGCCTTACATCGACTGAAATATCGCCAAATCCTGTATTTCATGGGCTGAAATATCGCCAAATTGTCCAAAGGCGTCATTATTCGGAGGCACCATTTTCATAGCCCGAGAACGCCATGCCATGGCCCGAGGACCCCGCTTTATATTCTGCACATCATTATTCAAAGGCACCATGGTTCGGAGGCACCATTATCATAGCCCGAGAACATCATTTCGTAGCCTGCGAATCCTTTATTATGCACTTCACCGCCCAGGACGTCATGGTTTGAGGACATCATCCTAACCGTCCAAAGACAACATTCATGGTCCAACGGGAACTTGCATCACGTTTAAATTCCGCACGATATGCTTGTATTACTTAATTGCAGGTACGTCAGCTGGCAACAGCCATTACAGCAGGAGCGATTTCGCCCCGGTTCTCGCAACCCATCAGTCCCTGACCACCCTTCCCAACCTAAATATTGCGTCTGTCTCTTCAAAAACCTCCATCGGCATACTCCATCGATGTATCCTGAACTACATATGACCTGATTCCTGTAAAACCAGGGATATGTAGGTAGCTCAGAAACCAGAGCTCGGTCAAAATCTTTGCAAGCCGTTTCTCTCGGTCAAAATTGGTCATCATATCTTTATCCGACAACTCTTTCATCCTTCCCGGGTAAAGAGGGGCAGCTGTTGATACCCAATTTTTTTCTATGTATTTATATATACTCAAAATATTCTCAAAATAGTATGTACATGCATATATAAGCATGCCCAAGAGTTTTGGTATTTTTCCCTTACTTTTTAAAGATCTTAAAATCGATTTGTTGTCTATTTTAATAGTATAAAATTCAATAATTATTCCCAAACTAGCATTTTTGGTGAATAATTTATTTCATTCTCATATTTACACTAAGATATAATTAATGTAATTTTTGCGTATTTTTATACATTTGTTTGGTATTTTTTAGCTAAATTGCATACAATTGCAATTATGGCCTATTTTACAATTAACAGCATTTTATAATCATAAAATCACTTTTAGTATTTTTACATTAATATTTATATGTTATTAATTAGTTCAGTACCTGTAATTTATTTTTAAATCATTTCTTACTATTTTTATAAAATCATAAAAGGAGAAAATTGGTTATTTAACAAACAACCCTTATTATTTCAATTATAGCCAATTTAGCCCCATCCCCATCAGATTTTTAATTAAACCCAAATGGCCCAATAACCCGTTTAAACCAGCCCGACCCAAGCCCCCTTTGATCTGAACCGTTGATCTTTGAGATCAACGGCCTCAATTCGCCCTTCCTTAATTAAACCTAATGACTAACCCTAATTCCCTCATTTTCATTTCAGTAGCCGCCCCTGAACACCCTCCCCCTCTCAAACTCTCTCGAGTGTTCTTGAAACCCTAATCCCCTTCCCCCATTTTCGACCTCTAACTCACCAGAACCCATGGCCTCTCAGGCCATGGATGATCTATGCTCACCTCCTATCGCTCCTATGTGCTTGGTACTCGAAGGTTCGAGGCTAGACCTCAAAGGTCTCCACCCAGACCTCCGCCGACTTGAGGTTCCCGGCCATCTCCGGCCTGGCTCCGGCACATCTTAGCCTCCTGAGCTTGTTTCCAGTCTCATCCGACTTAGATCGGACGTTTTCGAAGCCTTTCTCATTCCAGGGTTCATCTGAAAACCCTAACTATCGAGGTTCTTCTCTGGTTATCTCCAGATCTGTGTGTATTCATGCTTTATCTTGAGTTTTCAAGTGGTTTCCCCAATTTTTCTTTTTAAAATCTTACTTTCAAAGTCGCCTCTTTTCTGGTTTAGGGCTTTCCAAAAATGCTTCAGTGTTTTCCGACTTTTCTTCTTCCTTTCTTATGTGTTTTCATATATACATGTTCTTCTACCATGTTTTTTGTATTTTGTTCTTCTCTCTACTATGTTTTCACATGCTATGTTTATATGTCATGTTTCTATGCTATGTCTCACATGCTATGTCCTGCTACTTGCCTTCCACTATAACTTGATATGATTCGTCTACTGCATTTTTCAACCATGTTCATTAAGTGTTCCTACTATGCCTGCTTAAGCGTATTTGCCTCTACTGTCTCTTCTACTCTCATTGTGTTTCAAATTAATTCCCTTACTCTATTTTACATTAAACTTTCTACTGTATCTGCTTGTTTCTCTTCTTTGCATTTGGTTCAAGTCGAAAACCCTAGGATTTAGGGTTTTTTGACGAGTGTGGTCTTGTATGTTTGGACTAGGGTTCCATTCGAGCCCTGGACTCTCTCAAATTCACTTTGGATCCATATAATAAGTTTGAATCCTTTTGTGTATGAACTCTTTTGATTAGCATGACAACCCCTTTTATATGTGTTAAATTCTTTCTTCAAAAGGTTTTCCAATTTGTGTTCGAATCAGAATCCTTTTTTTTGGGGTTAATTGATTGCTACTGATTCTTCTCAAGTGAAGCCTCCCTTCCCCTTTTTCTGACTTGGTTCATTCACATAAAATTTTCGACCCTTGATTGCTTGGCTGTCAACTGATTTCCTTTCCTTAATTTGCATGACCGTGTGATGTCAAAGCCTTTCCTTAAATAGCTATTATGTATTTACCCTTCTTGCATTACTTTGAAAAGTATTTAATTAACTCCTTTCCTTATTTACCTTGCCCGTTTGAAATCAGAATCCCTTAATTAAAGGGAAACCTTGTGTGATTGATTTTCAAACTATTTTCTTACCTATTTCTGCTTCTCTTTGCATTATAAATATATGACACAATTTTTTAAACACACACACGATTTTTAATCATCACAACTCTCTTCTAAAAGCTTACACTCTTGCTTCTTGATTGCAACTTGGCTTCCCTGAGTCTACTGCTTCTCCCTACTTGCTTGTTTCTGAAAACTGGTATGCCTTTTCATGTAAACTTTTGCCCTATCCCTATATGTTTATTCTATAGTTTCATTCTTCTGTGTGGTTTGCTGTTCATGCTTCGTAGCACTGAGTATTTTTCTTTCTTTGCTTCTGCTTTCATATGAATCCCTACCCCTAACCCCCTTTATGTGTTGAGTTAAAACCTTGGCCTGACAGTATCCCAATTACTGCCCAGGCCATGGTTTGACCTTCAATAGGTCCTGGACTCTCCAATGTTTGGCTAGTGGGCTGGTCAGGGGTGTGCCAGCATTTTATGTTGCTGGGCATGACCACCAGCCTGCCTTGGCATCCCTTATATCCCTCTATTGCACTTACACTTGTTCCTAGACTCTAAGTTCTGCCCCCCCTCCAATGAGCCTTTCCTTGGTACCTTGAGTTCCCTCTGAACTTGGACGTTGGAGGGCTGGCCCTTCCACACTGCACTTTAACTCAGTTCTTTAATGATATCTGGGTGTGAGCATTGCCTGGAGTTCTTGAAACTCCTTGGAACTTTGACACATCCTGATAAGAGAAAGGCTTTGGAACCTGATCCTGGCAGTTGGCTCATATCATATTGTTAGACCTTGGGTTTGAATTAGGCTCCTTGGATGCAGCTTAAGAGTTTTGATTGTAATTTTATTTCCCGTTTTTGATTCATCTTGGTCTGTAATAAAATTTTGTAATAACCTGTGGGATGATTAGTGAAAAGGGAAGGGTAACCATGCATGCAAAGGGGTAGATATCATGCTCATAGGGAATTACCACACTTCTGTACTCATGTATCTTACCTACAGCTTTGCACATTTGCATATCACATGCAGATACCATGTCTATAGGTTTATGCATCCACATAGATATCATGTCTATAAGGTTTCTGCACTTCTCCACATAGATATCATGTCCATAGGGTTTCTGCACTTCTGCACATATAGATACCATGTCTATAGGTTTATGCATCCATATAGATACCATGTCTATAGGAATTTTGCATCTCCATATGGATACCACGCCTATAAGTAACAAGAAATCCAGACTCTACGCATGCATTGGTCACTAGGAAAACCTATTTATAGGATTAAAAACTAACAGTATTCAGATACCATGCCTATAGGATTTCCGCGCTCTTGCTACGCCTGTAAAAAGTGTTTAAATTAACGACGCTAGAAAGCATGCCTATTGGAACTATCAATCAAATCTGAATCACTCGTTTTAAGATTAGCACTAATTATAGAACTCGCACCATTCTGTTAAAACTGGCAACTTTCTTAATCAGTTTGAATCTTTATTCCTGAAACCAGTAGATGCCATGCCTATAGGTCATCACGTAGGCAAACAAGTATGTAGTTAATTAATTGCACTGGTCTTCGATAAGTTGCAGCCAGGCGAGCCTAATGCGAACTTCTTGCCTGAAAATATGTAATGAACCAGCCTGCCTAACGTTAAGCATAATTTCGACCTAATCAGTACATGTAAGACATGCTAAACTACATGATTTTCTGTGATTAAAGGAGGTTTATCTGAGCCTTAATTGTTTTGTGCTCCCATAACTGCTTTCATGTGTTTTGCTTGACGCCTTAGTATTTTAACCTTTTTAAACCTCTGAAAAGCCAAGCTTCCTCCCTTTAGGATTAGTAGTCCTAAAAGCCTCCAGGACTGATAGGTGGGACGGGTAATAGCATGCAATAAGTAAACGAGACTATTTCGCGCTTAATACCTTAGCGGGGTGGAAAGGGTAGACATGGAGATGATGATCACGCGATAACACTACGCGTACGATTGATTACCGGTGTTGTGTGGATGATCCATGTGATTTATAAACCTAGGACCCCTTTCCTTATACAACTTTGTTTAATATCAATAAAATCCTGTCTTTTCAACTACTCAAAACTCCTCCTTAATTTTACTGCATTATTCCTTTTCTTCCAAATTTTTCTTTTTTGTTTATTCAATGTATTGATTAATTTTCTGCGTTTAGTCCCCCCTTTAAACAAATTGTAGATCATCTAGACCTTGATCCCACATACTTGTCACGTATCTATTTGCAACCCTTATGTGTAAAATCATTTGTGTATCTATTTGCATTAAAGTCACAACATAGCATGGCCGGGAACCACACTAGTGGATCTTGAGGGGTGCCTAACACCTTCCCCTTGAGATAATTTCTAGCCCTTACCCGAACTCTGGTTTTCCAACTCAAAAACCCTTAGTGTCCTAATGCACTTAATCATTAGGTGGCGACTCTTCAAATCCAAAAACCCAATTCCCAAACGGGAATAGAGTTGTCTTCCCAAATGTCGTAAACCCGATTTCGCGAGAAAAAGGGGGCGTCGACAGCATGGCGGCTCTGCTGGGAAATCTTTAGGCTTTTACCACTTCATGTTATATGTGACTTTACTGCTTTGTTTAATATCTTTATTCAAAATTGACTTGTCTTTTTTTTTTTTTCTTTAACGCTTTCATTTACTGCTTTCCTTCAATACCGCTGTAATTTCTGAGCAATTATTGTAATCATTATGAACGTGAAAATACGTGACAATTTGTTTCATTCTTGTAATTTCATCTTCAAAATCATATTCCACTCGTGCAAAACAAATACCACGGCAACGCTTGATGAGTGGTTGCGCTCTTCTAATATTATTACCCCCTAAATTTTGGCAAAGGCGTATTTGCGGTAAAACTAGTCGATCAGCGGTGCAGTCGACGGTTCCGTGCCTTTCTCTCTTGAGTTGTCCGCTCAAGGGTACCGGTCTAGCACCCCATAGAAACCTTATCCTATTTAACTGTTCATGCATCACTATCAAACCTAGTCGAGTCAGTTATGTTGTCCACATAATGACATTTTAGGATAGCCTTATCCAAAGTCCACTGGGTTCCCCTGGGACCCAAACGGACAACACCATACTCTGTGCATTTATTTGGAGAACTAAATGTTGTTTATGCTAATTATTGATTTAAATAGTCGAGTTCGGTGGGGGTAAGGGACTAACGCTTTGTTTTGCAGAAAATGAGGCACGAAGTCCCCAGATTCGGCATGGTAACCAATATTCACCTGAGGTTGCTAAGATGGTGGGAAGACCTTCATTCCAGTGACCGGACTCTCGTCCGCAAGTATTTGGGAAACTTACCCTCTCATTTGGAAATTCAGTCGGACAACAAAATTATAGAGGCTGCGACCTTATTTTGGGACAGTGATAGATCAGTATTTCAATTTGGGGACCTTGAAATAACCCCGCTGCTCGAGGAAATAGGAGGGTTAGCCAGTATTCCTTAGGAGACTTCGGGTTTGCTCATGCTAGAAAACCGCAAGGGTAAAGGTTTCTTCAAAATGATGGGGTTGAAGAAAAAATCAGATTTGACTTGTTTGAAGGATTCCTATATTCCCTTCGACTACCTGTACGAGAGGTACGGTCATAGCAAGTCCTACCGCACCTATCCAGACGAATTCACCCTCACCTCATTGGGGCATATCCACAGGAGGGTTTTCGTCTTCATGTTCTGTTTCTTGGGGATGATAGTGTTTCCCATAAAGAGGCTAGGATCCACACCAGACTAGNAAGGAGGTTTATCTGAGCCTTAATTGTTTTGTGCTCCCATAACTGCTTTCATGTGTTTTGCTTGACGCCTTAGTATTTTAACCTTTTTAAACCTCTGAAAAGCCAAGCTTCCTCCCTTTAGGATTAGTAGTCCTAAAAGCCTCCAGGACTGATAGGTGGGACGGGTAATAGCATGCAATAAGTAAACGAGACTATTTCGCGCTTAATACCTTAACTGGGTGGGAAGGGTAGACATGGAGATGATGATCACACGATAACACTACGCGGACAATTGATTACCGGTGTTGTGTGGATGATCCATGTGATTTATAAACCTTGGACCCCTTTCCTTATACAACTTTGTTTAATATCAATAAAATGTTGTCTTTTCAACTACTCAAAACTCCTCCTTAATTTTACTACATTATTCCTTTTCTTCCAAATTTTTCTTCTTTGTTTATTCAATGTATTGATTAATTTTCTGCGTTTAGTCCCCCCTTTAAACAAATTGTAGATCATCTAGACCTTGATCCCACATACTTGTCACGTATCTATTTGCAACCCTTATGTGTAAAATCATTTGTGTATCTATTTGCATTAAAGTCACAACATAGCATGGCCGGGAACCACACTAGTGGATCTTGAGGGGTGCCTAACACCTTCCCCTTGAGATAATTTCTAGCCCTTACCCGAACTCTGGTTTTCCAACTCAAAAACCCTTAGTGTCCTAATGCACTTAATCATTAGGTGGCGACTCTTCAAATCCAAAAACCCAATTCCCAAACGGGAATACAGTTGTCTTCCCAAATGTCGTAAATCCGATTTCGCGAGAAAAGGGGGCGTCGACAATCCCCCAACGATCTTCTTACCTTATTGGTCTCATCTCGCTACTGGATACATGATTATGGTATAACTTAGTAGCTTGCCTAACATGACAAGCTAATCTCTTCATTTTCGGACCAAATCTGGTTCGAACTCTCGTCCCTTTCAAATCTACGTTCATCCTTCACCTCTTTGGGTACGAATCTCTGATATTCTTTTGATTTTGTGTTTACCCTTAAAATTAGGGTTCAAATCTTTTATGACCTGTTTAATTTTTTTTCTTATTTTTGCTAAAATCTCACCGCATGTCTATTTTCTTTACGATTTTTTCGTTAAAAGTTCAGTCTAATTTATCTTTCCTAAAAACTAGGGCTCAGATCTTTAAGATCTGTTCTAGTTCCATTTATGGTTGAATATCTTCTTAAAAATTCTGTGCAATCTCCTGTAATTTTCGTACTATTTTTTACTTACTCCAAAGCTAGGGCTCAGATCTTTTAAGATATGTCCTAGTTTTATTTTTGTTGAGTATCTCCTTTAATGTTCCCTTATGTCCGTCTATATGCACTCTATTGCGATTTTTGTGAATCTGCTGACCAGCTTATTTGCCATAAAATTAGGGCTCAGACCTGTTATGATTCTTATTTTTCCAATGCTTTCCTATAGCTATCTATATGCATGTTACCTTCCTTTGGTTATTCTGACTGATTTTACCATCCTAAATTAGGGTTCCGATCCTTATTTCACTTTCCTCACTGATTCTGTCTATCTGTTCTTGCCCATTTACCTTAGCTCTATTAATTAAAGTTTTAATTGATTTACTTGCCTAAATTAGGTTTTGTATTTAGTATCCGTATTTCCTTATTAAGTTCTTACTCGTTCTTACCTTATTTGTGTACCCGTACTACTGGCTGATTTTTTGTTCTGACTCCTGATTGATTGTGGAATCAGTTCTTACTTTATTTGAGCTCACTCTTAATTACTAATTGATTCCGTATAAGGTTTTCCTTAAATCAAGTAGTACTAGACTGACTTTACTCGATTTTGTCTTGTTAATTGATTCATGCAGATCTTAATTAATTTTCATACCTTATTTGTGTATGACTGGTTCCTTACCTTATTAGTTTACTTCATTATGTGCAATTTAAACCCCCTTCCTCACTCCCTTTGGGACAACTTTTCAACTGAACAACTTTACCACACTCGAACTCTCCTATTCTCACTACTAAACTTAAGCTCTCTCTCTTGCTCCTGTTCTGATTTCTGTGCTAAGTGGCTATTATTTGGCCGGCTGAAAGCCAAGGCCAAATTTTTCTGGAACCTAGCTGTTACTGCATCTTTACTTTCTTTCTTCTCAATTGGTATGCCCTAACCTTTGCAATTCCTTTCTCCATGCATTGTTTGATTAACTTGCTTCAATTCCCAGCATAATTCTGTTTGCTATGTGACTGCTTGATTCTACTTAGTGATGCTGTTAAGCTAAGCTATCTTTAATAATATGAAACCCCTCCTAATTCAGTTCCTATTCTGAACTTTGCTAGAAACGTGTGATCAATGTATGGCTACTTCATGTGTCCTGTTTGTTTACTAATTGTTTCTGTGCTTAAGCCATGATTGTTTAATATTAGCATCTAGCCTAATCAAAATGCAAACTTGTTCGAACTATATGCTGAACATGAATTTTGTTTGTTCCTGGGTGCAATTCTGTTGCTATTCTGTATGTATTGATTTCTAAACCTGTTCCCCCTTACCCTCTATGTACTGGTTTTCAAACTTCTACTCTTAGTTATTTAGGTTTTTACCACCTTTAGTGTGAGAACTGCCCAGGGTCCCTGAGACTCCTTTGAACTCTAACACATTGGGGCTGGTTTTCCAACCTTTTATGAATTTTGTGTTGAATGTGTGGTTCTAGTGTGAGCATTTCCTGAGGTCCCTGAGGCACTTTGGGAACTTTGACACACTGGAAGCCTGGTTTAAGGTGTTATGGATGGATCACTGCTATTGTTTCAGAGTTATTGTGTTTGAAGGCCTGGTTCCCAGGTTTATATTGGGCCTGCTAAGGCTCCCTATAGTGTAATGGATACTGTTATGTAATTTATTCATTCCGATTTGTAATAATCTCTATAATGAATATATTTGGGGCTTATTAGTAAAAGCTGGGGGGGGGGGTTTCCTTATATCTTCGTTAAACTCGGATAGAAATCCTGCCTATAGGTTTATTATACTATGTGAATGCCATACTTGTAGAGATCCTGCCTATAGGATATTTTCTGACATGTTTGTGACTCTTTATTTTCACATTTTTTTGCATACTAGAGACACTGCCTTTAGGTCTTTTGCTAATTCTGCATTAGAATCCATGTTCATAGGATCCATATGTATTGCCAATCTCAACGTGCATTAGTGATCATGTATATAGGATTCAATTTGTGTGAATTAACAAACTTTCCTGGCAATTTGCCTAAAATTCTGCCCATGTGTGATTAATAGATTTCATGCCTATAGGAAATAAAAGTCAGCTTCAACTTAGATACCATGCCTATAGGAATAAAGGGAATCAGTTTCAAAACCTAGAAATCATATCTATAGGATTTAAACTAATAGATGTCATGCCTATAAGGTGAAATCAGTTTGTGAACTTAGGAACGATGCTTATAGAGGTTTAAATCAAGTCAACACTTAGAGATCATGTCTATAGGAGTTAAATTAATTCTGCAACTTAGAAAGCATGCCTACAGGATCTAAAGAGATAAAACCTGCCTTCACGAGTTAAAATCAGTAATTTGCTTAGGAACCATGTTATATGTCTATAATTAACAGTTGTAGATACCATGCCTATAGGATTCTGTTAATCACTTAGGCAAATCTGTAGGGTTATTAATGATTCTGGAGTCTGAAACTGTGATATCTTACTGCCTGAAAATGCCCAGATGCAAGGCTTAATAAAATCAGTAGGCAAATTGATAGGTCCCGATGCCCGCCTTAATAAATCTTTTGTCTTGCATTCTGTTTCTGCTCATCTAGATATCCTGTCTATAGGATCCTAAATTAACAAAATCTGTTGATTTAACTGCGTGCATTTGTTGTCTATTTGTGGAGGTTAATATGAGCCCTTATTTGCTCCTTACATGATAGTCCTATTTGAATTTTGTTTGTCGCCTAGCTTTTTCTCATTTTAAGCGACATAGGTCAGTCTAGGACCACCTTGAATAGAGGTCCTAAATACCTCCAGGACCATAGGTAAGGGACTGGTAGTGCACGCATAGGGTACGGTTTAGAATCAATTAATGCGCTTAAGTAACAACTTGAAGATAGAAATTGGGTAGTAAAGGAAATGATAGACCATGCACGAATGCTATGAGTAAAACCCCGACTTGAGGGTGTTGCAAAGTATTGCATGGAATGATCCTATAGGCTAAAAAACTTAGGACCACCCGCTGTACTCCTGTGTAAAAATACGTTGAATATTGTATCTGTCTAATTTGTTTTCTCCCCTTTTAAGACTAATTCGCTTAATATAAGTTCGCCGGGACCCACCGTTATGGACCTCGAGGGGTGCCTAATACCTTCCCCTCAAGGTAACTTCGAGCCCTTACCCGATCTCTGGTGATGTAAACTAGTTGCATGAGTTAACTGATCTAGGTGCCTTAACGCACCTTAATCCGTTAGGTGGCAACTCTTCAAATCCCTTACACCATCCCAAAAGTAAGGGAGTTGTCTCAGAAATGTCGAAACCCGATTTCGCGAGAAAAAGGGGGCGCGATAGCATGGCGACTCTGCTGGGGATATCTTTAGGCTCTTACCATTATGAACTAGATTTGCATGAATTAGTATTTCCCGATAAGCGTATTTTTGTTATTTTGCTCTTGTTATTGCCACACGCACATCCTTTCCCCTATTTTCCCTTTATATGAACTCACATGCAATTCTTCGTGTGTTTCCCCTTATTTCCTATTCATGTTCCCAACTTCCAATTTTGCTATATCATGTCTCTCCCCAATCCTTACCCCTTTATTTGGTTTATTAACTCCTTCATTTCACAAACTAACTTCTTCCCTATTTTTCTTTCTCTTATGTCTTTACGTTTATTCAATACCACATTTATTTTCAAACATGTGAAAATACTTGGCAATGTGTTATTTCTTGCATAATGCATGCTCAACATCATATTCCACTTGTGCGTTCTAATACCATAGCGGCGCTTGATGAGTGCCCGCGCTCTTCCTAAAATCATCCTTTAAATTTGGAAAGGCTTATTTGCGGTAAAACTAGTCGATCAACGGTGCAATCGACGGTTCCGTGCCTTTCCCTCTCAAGTTGTCCACTTGAGGGTACCAGTCTAGACTTCTATAGAAACCCTACTCTGATAATGACTGTACATGCATCATGATCAAACCTAGCCTGGGTTAATATGCTGTCCGCATAATAACCCTCTAAGAAAAACCTTCTCCAAAGTCCACCGGGATTTCCATAATCCCAACGGGCGCAACCACGATGTGTGCATTATTTGGAGAGATAAATGCCGACATGCTAATTGTTAATGTGTAAGTAGTCGAATCAGGAGGGGGCAAGGGTCTAACTCTGTTTATTTTTGCAGAAAATGAGGCACGAAGTCCCTAGGTTCTGCGCGACCTGGGAAATCTGATTGATGGGGCCAAGAAGATCAAATATGGAGAAGGTCCCTCCGGGACCAAGTAGATTAGATTTAGCTATTTTTCTGAAACGTTTTTTTGAATGTAATAAGGCAAATACCATTAGTAACTCATTTATTTATTGTCGTTTTAGGTTCGTCTTATTTATTACATTAATGAAATGAGGCATTTATCGACATTAAATATCTCAAAATCTACTTGTCGCTAGGCTTACCTCGGGCACAATGAGGTTCCCCAAATTAGGACGCGAATTTATATTCCTGGAATACGTGTTTAAATACTGTAAATACTTTTCAGAATCCTTACTGACTTGTTTAACTTTTGCATTTTTCCTTATTTTGATTATTCCTATCCCCTAAGGTTTGTTCGTACATACTGGCATCATCAGCATACCATACCAGATCAAGAGGTCCTCCACCTCCACCTCCACCTCCTCATGATCCTAAAACAAACGAAAAGCCAGAATGGATGATACAAGCGATGACATGGATTGCAGTGCAATAGTTGAGGAGGAGGAGGAAGAAGACCTCACCATTCAGACCATGGAAAAGGGAGTTGTTCTCATGAATTGGACTGCTGCACCATCCCGAGCCCGTCGAGTTCCTGGGTAGCGTATCTTACCTGTTTTAATATCCATTTTAGGCATTTAAGATATTTCTAGTATTTTATTGTAAAGACGCATTTTGTTTCAAAATAATTGCTCGAGTCATCGAGTCGTACCTATTTTTGAATGTTTTCAAAATTTAATTAATGCATTGTTATTTGGTATTTATTATTACCTTTCAGATTTTTCCTCTACAGCATTATTATTACTTTTTGTGATGAACTAATGACTGTGACATGTAATGAGACAACGCAACATAATGATAGTGACTCAGAAGAGGAAGATGAAATACCTGAGGAAGTTATCAGAGAAGTTGAGAATTTTGAGAACAAACCTAAGTCCAACCTGGACGAAATCGAAGCAATCAATTTGGGAGATGCTGAAACCATCAAGGAGACCCGCATAAGCATTCACCAATCACCGTTAGAAAAAGAGGAATATACTCGTTTCCTGAAAGAATATGAGGATATTTTTGCATGGTCATATGATGACATGCCGGAACCTGCGGAACACATATGAACGGTTTTGTTCTAGCCAAAAAGATACTTAGAGCGGGATATTTTGGATGACCATGAAAACAGATTGCATCCAGTACGTCCAAAAATGCCACCAGTGCCAGATACATGTAGACATGATAAGGGTACCACCAAATGAACTCAATGCAACAAGTGCACCTTGGCCATTTGCTGCCTGCGGAATGGATGTCATCCGTCTGATCGAGCCACTGCTTAAAATGGGCCCCGGTTCATTTTTAAGGCCATCGATTACTTCACAAAATGGGTGGAGGCTGCATCTTACAAAGCTATAACCAAGAAAGTCGTCACAGATTTTGTCAGGGATCGTATTGTTTGTCGATTCAGGGTTCCCGAGTCCATCATCACTGATAATGCCGCCAATCTCAACAGTGATCTAATGAAATCCATGTGTGAAACCTTCAAAATCAAGCACAAAAACTCTACAGCATACATGCCTCAAACGAACGGAGCTGTGGAAGTTGTCAACAAGAACATATGGAATATACTAAGGAAGATGGTAAAAAATCACAAACAATGGCATGAGAAGTTACCCTTCACCCTATTGGGGTACCGTACAACAGTCCGCACGTCAACTGGGGCAACTCCCTACTTACTGGTTTATGGTACCGAAGCTGTCATTCCAGCCGAGGTAGAAATTCCTTCTTTAAGGATCATACAAGAAGCCGAGCTCAGTGATGCAAAATGGATAAGGAGCCACTATGAGCAACTAGCTTTCATAGATGGAAAAAGAATGAATGCAGTATGTCACGGTCAGCTTTATCAGAATAGAATGTCCAGAGCTTTCAACAAAAGGGTCAAACCAAGACAATTCGTACGGGGGCAACTAGTGCTGAAGTGAATCTTCCCACATCAGGATGAAGCCAAAGGAAAATTTTCACCCAACTGGCAAGGTCCCTACATGGTTCACAGGGTACTAACAGGAGGAGCACTCATACTTGCAGAAATGGACGGAGAAGTTTGGCCAAAACCTATCAATTCAGATGTAGTCAAGAGATACTATGTTTAGATTGTTTACATTCCTTTATCTGATGTAACTGAGCTACGCTTGACCTGATTCCCGTTTAAGAAGGGATACGTAGGTAGCCCTGTGGGTTCGGTCACATCTTAATAAAATCTTCATTTCCCCAAAACCAGAAACTAGGTGCAGAATTTTGAGGAGGACCCTCAAAATTCCGAAACAAGTCCAGCCGACGTCATCATATGCAAGACAGCCAGAAATCGATTAAGAAACTGGGGAAGAATTTTGAGAAGGATTCTCAAAACTCCAGAGCAGATCTAACAAACTTTGTTACACGCAGAACAGCCGAAGGATCATTCACCAAACTGGGGCAGAATTTTGAGGAGGACCCTCAAAATTCTAATGCAAGGAAGCCGCAATGTCTCTAAAAGTGTTACAGTCATTAGTTCACCTAATTTGCCTAATATTATATACCACTATGTTTCATAAAATGATTCTTTTCATCAATAAATGCACATTTTTTAAAACTTTATTTCTGTGACAGCCAGGTGTTACCCAGGACAACTCGAATAGGGCCTTCGGAGCAAAGAAAAGAAAAACAAGCAGACAAAGGCATGAACCAACCTCCCCGCAAAACTTACGATACAAGGAATGACCACAAGTACGTACGCCTTAAAACCATTACCTTTATAACAATCGGACCGCCAAGTGCAAATATATCTCCAGCTAAGAAATATTCTACTCCTATTTGATATTTGTTCACTGCATAAGGCTAAGCATTGCCTTCTCTTTGCATGAGACTAAGCCCTGTCGCAAATCTTGCATGAGGCTAAGCCCTGCCTCCATATTTGCATAAGGCTAAGCATTGCCTTATCTTTGTACGAGACTAAGCCCTGTCTCAAATCTTGCATGAGGCTAAGCCCTGCCTCCATATTTGCATAAGGCTAAGCATTGCCTTCTCTTTGCATGAGACTAAGCCCTGTCTCAAATCTTGCATGAGGCTAAGCCCTGCCTCCATATTTACATAAGGCTAAGCATTGCCTTCTCTCTACATGAGACTAAGCCCTATCTCAAATCTTGCATGAGGCTAAGCCCTGCCTCCATATGTGCATAAGGCTAAGCACTGCCGTCTCTTTGCATGAGACAAAGCCCTGTCTCGAATCCTGCATGAGGCTAAGCCCTGCCTCCCTATTTGCATAAGGCTAAGTACTGCCTTTTCATGAGACTAAGCATTGTCTCCCTCTGTATTAAGTGTTGCCCTATTCTAAACTTTGCATTATATTTTTCTCTCGGGGTTAAGCTCCGCCCCCAAGCAAGAACAGGCTTTGTCTTGTTATCACCTCCGATATCATATCTCTGCACTTCATGGGCTGATACATAGCCAACTTATCCAAAGGCGTCATAGTCCGAAGGCATCATCCTCATAGCATGAAGACAGCATGTCATGGCCTGAGGATCTCTCAACACTGCACATCATTATTCAAAGGCGTCATGGTTCAGAGGCACCATTCTCATTGTCGGAGAACATTATCTCATGGCCTGCGAATCCTTTATCTCATGATTCATGGCCCAGGACGTCATGGTCTAAGGACATCATCCTCTCTGTCTAGAGACAACCTTCATGGTCCAAAGGGAAGTTGCATCATGTTTAAATTCCCCCAGTAATCTATACACTTGCATGCATCGTGTTTTAAGTTTTTCAGGAAATCCAGGAGGTAACCGTTCTTCAAACAGGAACAACTTTCGCTCCGGTTTCCACTCATACAATTTTTATCTTGCCTTTATCTCAAACATAACCGATTCTCATCAATTACTCGCCTTTACCACATGACCGTTCAGATACTTGCCCTGTGATACATCCATCACAATTCAGATTCTTCTTCATAACTTCGCATAAACCCATCCGATACTATCCTTCCCAAAAGAACCTTTCCTGAATCATACAATTATTCCTATAACAATTCCATCCGTTCCATTCACCGTTGGGTCCAGAACTACACATGGCCTGGTTCTTATAAAACCAGGGATATGTAGGCAGCTCAAAGACCAGGGTTCGGCCTATATTTTTCAAAACACCCCCATTCGGTCTAAATCGGTCATCATTTCTTTACCCGACAACTCTTCCATCCTTCCCGGGTAAAGAGGGGCAAAGAGACCCAATTTTTCCCTCATATATTTTTAAAAATGCACATATACTTTCAAAATAGTGCATGAGCATCAACCAGTATTTTTCCATAATTTTCTGTAATTTTAAAAACGATTTTAATTAAATTATTCCAGCATTCTATTATCTAAATAATTACTAATTGCTTCACAAATAATTTTACAATGATCTATTGATTAATTTTATCATTTTATATTTATATTGTGCTTTAATCATTTTATGCATAATTTCATTTGCATCTTTAGGCTATAATTGCAATAACTTTTCAATAATAGCCCGTATAGGCATAATTACATTATTACACGAAAAATGACTTTTTATATTTTTATAATATTAAGTAATTATTGTAAATCATTTTCATGCACAAATGATATTTTTTTATCATTTAGAAATTATTTTACTAAATTAAATACGTATTTAACTAATAGCCCTAAATTCCTATTTTTTCGGACCTAGGCTACCAAACCAGCCCAATGCCTAAAATACCTAGCCCAATACACTAACCCAATAACCCCAACCCAAACCAATGACCCATCATTCCCCTACTCGGTCGCGACCCATTAACCAACCCGACCTAACCCCTTTTTAAATCCTAGAGATCAATGGCCCAAATTCCTCACACCCCTTTAAACCTAACCTCCTAACCCGAATCCCTCATAACCCCAAACCATCCGCCCTTGAATGCTCTCTTCTTCTTCTCTTCTGAAACCCTAGCGCCGTAACTCCATTTCCCCTTTGGTTCCAACCCAGATATGGAATCCCCCAACGATCTTCTTACCTTATTGGCCTCATCTCGCTACTGGCTACATGATTATGGTATAACTTAGTACCTTGCCTAACATGGCAAGCTAATATCTTCATTTTCGGACCAAATCTGGTTCGAATTCTCCTCTATTTCTCATCTACGTTCATCCTTCACCTCTTTTGGTACGAGTCTCTGAGATTCTTTTGATTTTGTGGTTACCCTTAAAATTAGGATTCAAATATTTTAAGACCTGTTTTATTTTTGTTCTTATTTTCGTTAAAATCTCACCGCATGTCTATTTTCTTTACGATTTTTTCGTTAAAAGTTCTGTCTAATTTATCTTTCCTAAAAACTAGGGCTTAGATCTTTAATATTTGTTCTAGTTCCATTATGGTTGAATATCTTCTTAAAAATTCTGTGCAATCTCCTAATTTTTGTACTGTTTTTTTACTTACTCCAAAGTTAGGGCTCAGATCTTTTAAGATCTGTCCTAGTTCTATTTTTGTTGAGTATCTCCTTTAATGTTCCCTTATGTCCGTCTATATGCACTCTATTGCGATTTTTGTGAATCTGCTGACCAACTTATTTGCCCTAAAATTATGGCTCAGACCTGTTCTGATTCTTATTTTTTCGAAGTTTTCCTATAGCTGTCTATATGCATGTTGCCTTCCTTTGATTATTCTGACTGATTTTACTACCCTAAATTAGTGTTTCGATTCTTATTTCACTTTCCTCACTGGTTCTGTCTATCTGTTCTTGCCCGGTTACCTTAGCTCTGTTAATTAAAGTGTTAATTGATTTACTTGCCTAAATTAGGTTTTGAATTTAGTATCCATATTTCCTTATTAAGTTCTTACTCGTTCTTACCTTATTTGTGTACCCGCACTACTGACTGATTTTGTGTTCTGACTCGTGATTGATTGTGGAATCAATTCTTACTTTATCTGACCTTACTCTTAATTACTAATTGATTCTGTATAAGGTTTTCCTTAAATCAAGTAGTACTAGACTGACTTTACTTGATTTTGTCTTGTTAATTAATTCATGCTGACCTTAATTGATTTTCATACCTTATTTCTGTATGACTGGTTCCTTACCTTATTAGTTTACTTCATTATGTGCTATTTAAACCCCCTTCCTCACTCCCATTTGGACAACTTTTCAACTGAACAACTTTACCACACTCGAACTCTCCTATTCTCACTATTAAACTTAAGCTCTCTCTCTCTTGCTCCTGTTCTGATTTCTGTGCTAAGTGGCTATTATTTGGCCGGCTGAAAGCCAAGGCCAAATTGTTCTAGGACCTAGCTATTACTGCATCTTTATTTTCTTTATTCTCAATTGATATGCCCTAACCTTTGCAATTCCTTTCTCTATGCATTGTTTCATTAACTTGATTCAATTCCCAGCATGATTCTGTTTGCTATGTGACTAGTCCACTTAGTGATGCTGTTAAGCTAAGCTATCTTCAATAATATGAAACCCTTCCTAATTTAGTTCATGTTCTGAACTTTGCTAGAAATATGTGATCAATGTATGGCTACTTCATGTGTCCTGTTTGTTTACTAGTTGTTTCTGTGCTTAAGCCATGATTGTTTAATATTAGCATCTAGCCTAATCAAAATGCAAACTTGTTTGAACTATATGCTGAACATGATTTTGTTTGTTCCTGGGTGCAATTCCGTTGCTATTCTATATGTACTGATTTCTAAACCTGTTCCCCCTCACCCTCTATGTACTGGTTTTCAAACTTCTACTCTTAGTTATTTAGCTTCCTACCACCCCCAGTGTGAGGATTACTTAGGGTCTCTGAAACTCCTTTGAACTCTGACACATTGGGGCTCGTTTTCCAACCTTTTATGAATTCTGTGTTGAATGTGTGGTTCAAGTGTGAGTATTGTCCGGGGTCCCTAAGGCTCTTTGGGAACTTTGACACACTGGAAGCCTGGTTTAAGGTGTTGTGAATAGATCACTGCTATTGTTTCTGAGTTGTTGTGTTTGAAGGCCTAGTTCCCAGGTTTATATTAGGCATGCTAAGGCTCCCTATAATGTAATGGATACAACAACAACAACAACAACATACCCAGTAAAATCCAACTAGTGGGGTCTGGGGAGAGTAGAGTGTACGCAGACCTTACCCCTACCCCAAAAAGGGCAGAGAGGCTATTTCCAGGAGACTCTCGGCTCAACAGGAAATGCAGTAATATCAGAAAAGAAATAAGAGAAAAGACATGTAACAATAAAAGATACCAGAAAGAAAATAACCCAAACAACTAAGTGAAAGGACAATAAGACAAAACTATGCAAAACACCAATGTGAATACAACAAAGACCGCTAACAAATCTAACGAAACTCTAACAGACTCCCCGGTACCAAGAGGGAAGAACTCTCAACTACCCCCTAGCCTACCATCCTAATGCTCGACCTCCACATGTTCCTATCAAGAGCCATGTCCTCGGAAATCTGAAGTCGTGCCATTTCCTGCCTGATCACCTCGCCCCAAAACTTCCTAGGCCGCCCCTGCCTCTTGTCGTACCTGCCAAGGTCAATCGCTCACACCTCCTAACCGGTGCATCTAGGCTTCTCCTCCACACGTGTTTCAACCATCTAAGCCGCGCTTCCCACGTCTTATCGTCCACGGGAGCCACGCCCACCCTCTCCCGAATATCTTCATTCCGAATCTTATCCAGCCTAGTGTGCCCACAAATCCATCTCAACATCCTCATTTCTGCTACTTTCATCTTCTGGATATGTGAATTCTTGACTGGCCAACACTCAGCTCCATACAACATGGCCGGTCTAACCACCGCTTTATAGAACTTACCTTTGAGTTTCGGTGGCACGTTCTTGTCACATAGGACTCTAGACCCCAACCTCCATTTCATCCACCCTACTCCAATACGGTGCGTAACATACCCATCGATCTCCCCATCTCCCTGGATAATTGACCCTAAGTACTTAAAACTTTCTCTCTTGGGGATGACCTGTGAGTCAAGTCTAACTTCTACATCCGCTTCCCCCGTCATGTTGCTGAACTTATGTTGATACCCAATTTTTCCCTACGTATTTTTTTTCATATACAAAATACTTTAAAAATAACATATATATGCATATACAAGCATGCCCAATTATTTTTCGTATTTTTCAAAAATTTTAAAGATTTTTAAAATCAATTTATTGTCCATTTTAGCAATACAAAAATCAGTAACTACTCCCAAAACTATCAACTTTGGTGAATAGTTTATTTCAATCTCATACTTACACCAAAATATAGTTAAGGTGATTTTTGTATATTTTTACAATTTTATTTGGTATTTTTAAAAGCCAAAATACATACAATTGCAATTTTAGCCTATTTTAGGATTAGTAGCATTTCTATATTTATAAAATTGGTTCCAGTATTTTTTAATTAATATTTATATATTACTAATTGGTTCAGTGCTTTTAATTTGTTTTTAAAATCATTTTTACTATTCTTTATAAATAAAAAGGGTAAAACTGGCTATTTAACATTTAGCCTCATTTCATTTCAATTACAACCTCTTTTACATTTCAATTTTAACCCTTAATTGACCCAATCTCAACCCCAACCGGACCGACCCATTTTTTAATCCGACCCAACTCATAACCCAATTTAAACGACCCTACCCGGTTCCCACCTACCCCTTTAGATCTAGGCCGTTGATCGTACAGATCAACGACCATAATTCCCCCTTACCATTTTTAACCCCAAATGACCTACCCTAATCCCTCATTCCCCACTTCTCAGCCGCCTCTGAATCCCAAACTCTCTCAAACTCTCTCAAGCTTTTCGGAACCCTAGCCTCCTTCTACCCCTTTTCAACCGCCTGTCACCGGAATCCATGGCTTCTCAGGCCATGGATAGTTGGTACTCACCTATCTTCACCACTAAGCCATGGTTGTTCGAAGCTTCGAGACCTGACCTCGATGATTCCCTCTCCGATCTTCTCAGACCTTTGATTCCATGGCTTCTCCGGCATGCTCCGGCATATTCAAGACTCAGGAGCCTGATTCCTGACCTCTCCGACTCAAGATCGGACCTTCTTCCAAGCCTTTCTCATTTCTAGTGTTTCTCCGAAACCCTAAGTTATTCGAGGTTCTTTTCATGTCGTTTGCTTAGATCTATGCTGTATCTATGCTTCACTTGACATTTAAAGTATTTTCCCCAAAAGTTCTTTTCAAAATCGTTCGTCTTCGATTTTAGGGTTTCTGAAAGGATTTTTCCAAAAATCTTTCTGATTTTTCTTCTTCTTTGCTTTATGTGTGTTGTCTATATCATGCTCGTGTGATTTCTTTTGCTACGCATGTACTGTCTGTCTACTTTTCTTTTTTCTACTATACATGTTACTCCTATGTTAATCCTGTTATGTTTTCTTTGCTCTTTTACTATATGTGTTTACCGTTGAGATTCTTTGATTTTTGTCTTACTAAACTCTGTTCGTATTCTTGCTAAACATGCTTCATCTGCTTTTGTTTAAGTTTGTATCATCTCTTTCTTTTGAACTCGTTTAAGGTCCGAGTTTTCTCAAATATGTTCTTCATGATCTTGAATCAGCTTTCTTACTTTGTTGTTCAAACATGCTCTCATATCTGTTTTGTTGAGGCTCTGAAACAAACCTTTGAGTCTGTTTCAGTGGCTTGCTTTCTCACCTTTATGTCTGATTCAAGTTGAAACCCTAGGATTTGGGGGTTCCCCTTGGCGATTTTGATTTTGTGTTCGAGTTAGGGTTCCACTTTGGGACCCTGGACTCTCAGACTCATTGTGAGTCTGCAATTGGACTCGTATCCTCTTGCTTATGATTTTGAACCTTTCAATAATAGAACTATTTTTCTAAGTAACATGACGATTCTTTTATTTGATTTGTCTGCTTTATATATGAGAAGTTCTTCTTTCAAAAGGGTTTTTGCCAACTACTAATTGATTTTGAATTCCTTTAATAGTGTTTACTTGATTGTTACTGATTTCCTTTAAATTAAACCTTACCCCTTTCCTGACTTGATTCATTCGAGTAAAAGCCTGTAACTTTGATTTTATTAGTTGTCTGATTGATTCCCTTTCCTTATTTCATACAAACCCTGTACCATTGGGCTGTTGCCTTATATAACTGCTATATATTTACCCTTTATTGTACTGCCTGGAAAATATTTTTTTCAAATCCCTTTCCTTAATTGTTTTTACCCGTTTGAAATCAGAATCCCTTAACTAAAGGGAGATTGATTACAATGTTATTTCCTTACCTTGTTCTTACTTGTTTGCTGCACTATAAAAGGGGCTCGACCCTTCAGCACTAAAACAACTTTGAACTTTTGAATCCTAAGTTCAATACTCATACTCTCACACGCATACTCTCAATCACAATACTCTTTCAATTATCTACTCTCTTCTGAGACTTTTGTACTGCTTTGCTTGCAACTTGGCTTTTCAAGACTGCTGTTTTACTTATTTGTTTTCCCTGAAACTGGTATGTCTCGATTTTAATTTCAGCTTCTTCCCTATGTGTTTATTTTACAGTCACTACACTCTTGCCTACTTTGCTGCTCATGTTCTGTATTAAATATGTTACTTTCTTTTATGTTTACTGTTTGTTATAAATTCCCCATACCCCCATTCCCTTCTATGTGCTAAGTTAAAGTTCATGGCCTGGCAGTATCCAAATTACTGCCCAGGTCCGAACCTGACCTTCAATGGGTCCTATCTCCCAAATCTAGCTAACAGGCTGGTCAGGGGTGTGCCAGCATTCCTAATTGCTGGGCATGACCACTAGCCTGTCATGGCCTTCCCTAACTCCCCCTCTATTGCACTTACACTTACTCTTAGACTCTAAGTTCTGCCCCCTCCTATGAGCCTTGCCTTGGGGACCTTGAGTTCCCTCTGAACTTGGACATTTGAGGGCTGGCTCTTCATCCTGCAATGTATTTGGGTGTAAGCACTGCATGGAGTTCATGAAGCTCCTTGGAACTTTGACACACCCAAAGATGAGAAAGGCTTTGGAAATCTGATCTTTGGAAGTTGTTTTATTTCATGTATCAGACTAGGAGTCTAAATTAGGCTCTCCTTGGTTGGAATTTTTTATGATGTAATTTTCTTTACTTTTTTCTGGATTCATTCAAGTTGTAATAATCTTGTAATAACTTATGGGGTGTATAGTAAAAATGGGGGAGGGTCACTGATGTTATGCATATGGGGTAGATATCATGTTTTAGGTCTTTACTTCTGCAATCACAACCTTTTCGTTTATGTATCTGCATATAGAGATCCTGCCTATAAGTTGTTTCATTACTGCATATAGAGATCCTGCCTATAAGTTGTTTCATTACTCCATATAGAGATCCTGCCTATAAGTTGTTTCATTACTGCATATAGAAATCCTGCCTATAAGTTATGCATTTCGTTAGAAATCATGTATATAAGTTTCTGCATTCCTACATTAGAGACCATGTCTATAAGTTTCTGCATTCCCACATTAGAGACCAGACCATGCCTATAAGTGTCTGCATTTCCGCATATAGAAGTCATGCCTATAAGTTTCTGCACTTCTGCATATGTATATGTCACTAGGCAAACAATCTATGGGTTAAATAATAGTCAATCGCATCCTAGATACCATGCTTATAGGATTCCTACACTTACGTAACCGTTTTAAAAATCAGTAACGCTTAGAGTTCATGCCTATAGGAGCAATCATTTAAATCTGATTCATCCGCGAGTCTAAAATCAGTAATAATGTCGTTTAGTATCTGTAGAATTGGTTTATTTCTAAAACAGTAATCCTTCCTTAAAATCAGTATGCTTTACCTTGTTAGATATCATGCCTATAGGTCTCATCTAGGCATACCATTGGTAACTAATTAACTATACCAGTCTTTAATAATTATAACCAGCAGGCAGGCCTAATTTGGACTTCTTATCTGAAAATATGTGATAAATCAGCCACCCCTTTAACGTTTAAGTTTAATTAAGGACCTAACCAGTACCTGTAAGTCATGCTAAACAATTTGTTGCTTTGAATGAGGAGGCCTATTTGAGCCTTTAACTGTTATGTGTTTCCCCTTTTACTGCTTTTATGTGTTTTGTTTGTCGCACTAGACTTTTGTCCTTTTAAAACTCTGAAGAGCCAATCTCCCTTCCCTTTAGGATTAGTAGTCCCAACTGCCTCCGGGACTGATAGGATTGGGGCGGGTAATAGCATGCATTAAGTGACGAGATCATTCCGCGATTTAATACCTTAACGGGGTGGGTAAGGGTAGACATGGATATGATGACCACGCGATAGCACCACGTGTATAAATGCTTACCGGGTGTTCTGTGGGGTGATCCATGTTATGTATAAACCTAGGACCCCCTCCCTCTTTTTTTTTTTGTTTACTTTCTTTTCTTTCCAGAACTTTTTTTAGAAAAGCTATTATGTTTTTAGTTCTCTAAACTTCTTCTTTTACTTCAATCACTAAAAAATCTCTTTTAATTATTTGATTTCCAGCACTGTTTCTTCTCCAAACCTCCGCCTCTTTTATTCCCTTTGTTTGATTATTTGTACCAATTATTTGACCCCCTTTTCGTGCACTTGTATATCCCTTAAATAATTATGAAATCGCCTATTTCCGAACTTCAGCATGTTTATTTAACTTTTATACTTCCCTTGTTTGCAATCATTATGTGAAATCTGTCTTGTATGTTTACTTGTTGTTTATATTTAAAGTCACAATTATAGCATGGTCGGGAACCACACTAGTGGATCTTGGGGGGTGCCTAACACCTTTCCCCCGAGATAATTTCAAGCCCTTACCTATTCTCTGTTTTTTTTATATTTTATTCTTAGTGTCCTAATGCACTCAATCATTAGGTGGCGACTCTTCTAAATTGCAAACCCGATTCCCAAAAGGAAAAGAGTTGTCCACCCAAATGTCATAAACCCGATTTCGCGAGAAAAAGGGGGCATCGACAGCATGGCGACTCTGCTGGGGACTTTTAGGCTTTTACCATTTCAGACTATTATTGTGAATTTATGCTTCTTTACACGCAATTATTTGTTTATTTCTTTTAAGCATTCAATTTCCTTTTCGATTGCAAAACTGACTTGTCTTTTTGTTTCTTTCCTTCACTGCTTTCCTTCATTGCCGCTTTAAATTATGAAACTGTTGTATTTACTTCTTTCTTTAACGTGCAAATACGTGACAACATGCCTTTAGTTGTTGCATAATCATGCTCAACATCATATTCCACTCGTGCCAAACAAATCCTATAGCAACGCTTATAATGAGTGGTTGCGCTCTTCCAATATTATCACCCCCTAAATCCGCAAAAGGCGTATTTACGGTAAAACCAGTCGATCAATGGTGTAGTCGACGGTTCCGTGCCTTTCCCCCTTGAGTTGTCCGCTCAAGGGTACCAGTCTAAAACCCCATAGAAACCTGACTTTGTTTAACTGTGCATGCATCATGGTCAAATCTAGCCGAGTCAGATATGTTGTCCGCATAATGACTCTTTAAGAAAGCCTTGTCCAAAGTCCACTGGGATTCCCTAAAACCCAAAATGGACATCATCACGTTCTGTGCATTTATTTGGAGAACTAGATTGCTTCATGCTAATTGTTGATATTAAATAGTCGAGTACGGTGGGGGTAGGGTCTAACCCTTTTGTTTTGCAGAAAATGAGGCACGAGATCCCCAGTTTCGGTATGATTAGCACACCTCCACTCTTGCTAGACTAGTGGAGGAGTCTTCCATCAAATGACCAAATCAATGAGTGGAAAGTGAGAGCCGCCAAAGCTAGCGAAAAGTTGGAATATCTGGAATACAGTCTGTTGGAATTGGAAGGAAAATTGAGGAAGAGAGTCACCGACTGCCAGAACTCTGAGGAAAACGAAGGAGAGCACCTGGCAAAGGCATTTTTACTGGTGAACCTACGCGAGCTGGAGGATTTGATCAACGAGAGCATTCAATCTGGGACCAAGTAGATAGGAGTTTATCTTTTTCGCTTTAAAATGTAATAAGGCCAATGACCATTAAGTGATTTTCCATTTCCTGTTTATTTAGTGTCAATTTGGGATTCGTCTTATTTTCTATCAATAAAATGAGGCATTTAGCATTCCAAGTTCTCCAAATCAACTTGTCTCTAGGCCTACCTCGGGCACAAAGTGGTCCCCAAATTAGGACACGGTTTTACATTCTGCACTATGTGTTTAAATATTGCAACATTTTTATATAATCCTCACTAACTTGTTTACCTTTTTTATTTTTTGTTTTGTTATTCCCCTTCCCAAAGATTAGTTCGTGCACTCTGACATGATCATCTTAAGCAGAGGGGCACACCTCAATAACTGGACCATCAGAACCACCAGAGCCCGGCAAGCCTCGGGGTAGCAAGGCTGAACAAAGCACCACGCACTATTCTGTTTTACTAGTTTATTTTTCCTTCGCATTTTTACTTTTCAAGAAAGAGCTCCAATGTTCAAAACACTTATGGAATTTATTAAAGTATTTCAATTTTTCTTACAAATCTCACTCTTATTATTTTCTCTCATTACTTTACTCAAACAGCATTACTATTACTTATCTTGATGAACCAATGACTGTGGCATGCAACGAGACAATGCAACAAACGGACACAGACTCAAAGGAAGATGATATACCGAAAGAAATTGTTAAAGAAGTTGAGAATTTTGAGAATAGACCTAAGTTCAACCTGGACGAGATTGAGATCGTCAATCTGGGAGTTGCAGAAAACATCAAAGAAACGCGAATCAATGTTCATTTGTCACCATCAGAAAAGGAAGAGTATACGGAATTTCTAAGGGAATATGAGGACATATTCGCATGGTCATATGATGACATGACTGGTATAAGCACATCCATTGTGGCTCACAAATTACCGACTGATCCGACCTGTCCCCCAGTAAAACAGAAGCTCAGAAAGTTCAAGCCAGACATGAGTTTGAAAATCAAGGAAGAAGTCACTAAGCAGGTCAAAGCTAAGGTTCTCAGGGTAGTGGAGTATCCGACATGGTTAGCCAATATTGTGCCGGTACCAAAGAAGGACGGGAAGGTCAGAGTCTGTATCGACTACCGGGAACTCAACCAGGCTAGTCCAAAAGACAACTTCCCCTTGCTGAATATACACATATTGATTGATAACTACGCCAAGCATGAGTTGCAGTCATTCGTTGATTGTTTTGCTGGATACCATCAGATATGGATGGATGAAGAGGATGCTGAGAAAACAACTTTCATTACGCCGTGGGGGATGTATTGCTACAAAATGATGCCGTTTGGGTTAAAAAATGCAGGGGCCACCTACATGAGGGCCATGACCACCATTTTTCATGACATGGTACACAAGGAGATCGAAGTATATGTAGACGATGTCATCATCAAATCCAAGAAAGCCGCTGATCATATGGAAGATTTGAGGAAATTCTTTAATAGACTGAGAAGGTACAACCTAAAGCTGAATCCCGCAAAGTGTGCGTTTGGGGTTCCTGCCAGAAAACTACTTGGGTTCATTGTGAGTCGCCGAGGGATAGAATTGGATCCATCAAAGGTCAAAGCTATTTAAGAATTGCCGCTGCCGAAGAGCAAGAAGGAGGTAATGAGCTTCTTGGGGAGACTTAACTACATTAGCCAGTTCATAGCACAATCTACTGTCATCTATGAGCCAATCTTCAAGATGCTAAAGAAGGACGGCGCTACCAAATGGACTGACGACTGCCAAAAAGCCTTCGACAGAATTAAGGAGTACCTGTCAACGCTGCCAATTTTGGTTCCGCCCGAGCCAGGTATACCCCTGTTACTCTACTTTGCGGTGCTAGATGGAGCGTTTGGTTGTGTTCTGGGGCAGCATGATGAAACAGGGAGAAAAGAGCAGGCCATCTATTATCTCAGCAAGAAGTTCACCCTGTACGAAGCCCGGTATTCTCTATTGGAACGCACCTGTTGTGCTCTGACTTGGTAGCCCAGAAGTTGAGGCACTATTTCTGTGCTTACACCACGTATCTCATATCTAGAATGGACCCATTAAAGTGCATCTTTCAGAAGCCCATACCCACTGGCAAGCTAGCCAAGCGGCAGATCCTGCTGAGTTAATTCGACATTGTCTACGTGACTTAGAAAGCAATCAAAGGACAGGCCTTAGCAGATCACCTCGCTGAGAACCCTGTGGATGGAGAATACGAGCCTCTGAAGACGTATTTTCCTGATTAGGAGGTATCATTTGTAGGAGAAGACATTGTAGAATCCTATGATGGCTGGAGGATGTTTTTTGATGGAGCAACAAATTTCAAAGGAGTTGGCATAGGGGCAGTCCTAGTATCAAAAACCGGCCAGCATTATCCGGTATCCACCAAGCTCAGTTTCCCATGCACCAACAATATGGCCGAGTACGAAGCTTGCATCTTAGGGCTCAAGATGGCCATTGACATGAACGTCCAAGAGTTGCTAGTGATTGGAGATTCGGATTTACTTATACATCAGGTCCGAGAAGAATGGGCAACCAAGAACTCCAAGATACTCCCGTATTTGCATCATGTACAGGAGTTGAGGAAGAGGTTCACAAAGACAGAGTTCCGGCATGTTCCCAGAGTCCAGAATGAGTTTGCCGATGCATTTGCTACCCTATCATCTATGATTCAGCATCCAGATAAGAATTTCATAGACCCTATTCCAGTAAAGATTCATGATCAGCCTGCGTACTGTGCTCATGTCAAGGAAGAAGCAGATGGAAAGCCTTGGTTTCACGACATCAAGGGATACTTAGCCAGAGGAGAATATCCGGAGCTTGCAAATGCTACGCAGAAGCGCACACTGCGAAGATTGTCCAACAATTTCTTCCACAGCGGTGGAATCCTGTATAGGAGAACTCCGGATTTGGGGTTTGCTGAGGTGCGTTGACGCGAAGGAAGCATCTAAACGGCTAGAGGAGATTCATGCCGGGACCTGTGGTCCGCATATGAACGGTTTTGTCTTAGCCAAGAAGATACTCCGGGCAGGTTATTTTTGGATGACTATGGAGACGAACTGCATCCAGTATGTTCAAAAGTGCCACCGCTGTCAGATCCATGCAGATACGATAAATGTGCCTCCAAATGAGCTTAATGCAACAAGCTCGCCATGGCCGTTCGCCGCCTGGGGAATGGATGTTATCGGACCGATCAAACCTGCCGCATCAAACGGGCACAGGTTTATCCTAGTAGCAATTGATTATTTCACCAAATGGGTTGAAGCAGCATCTTACAGAGCAGTGACTAAGAAAGTCGTGGCAGACTTCGTCCGTGACCGTATCATTTGTCGATTCGGGATCCAGAATCAATCATTACTGACAGTGGCTCCAACCTCAATAGTGATTTGATGAAAGCCATGTACGAAACCTTCAAGATCAAACACAAGAATTCCACAGCTTACAGGCCTCAGATGAACGGAGCAGTAGAAGCCGCTAACAAGAACATCAAGAAGATACTGAGAAAGATGGTAGAAAAGCATAAGCAGTGGCATGAGAAGCTATCATTTGCTTTGTTAGGGTATCGCACCACAGTCCGCACATCAACTGGTGCAACTCCCTATATGTTGGTTTATGGTACAGAGGCGGTCATTCCCGCCGAGGTAGAAATTCCCTCCCTAAGAATCATACAGGAAGCAGAGATCGATGATGCAGAATGGGTGGAGAGTCGTTACGAATAGCTAGCCCTCATAGATGGTAAAAGAATGAATGCAGTTTGCCATGGTCAGCTTTATCAGAACAGAATGTCCCGAGCTTTCAACAAGAGAGTCAGACCAAGACGGCTCACACCAGGACAGCTGGTGTAAAAGTAAGANAAGAAGTTGAGAATTTTGAGAGTAGACCTAAGTCCAACCTGAACGAGACTGAGATTGTCAATCTGGGAGATGCAGAAAACATCAAAGAAATGCGAATCAGTGTTCATTTGTCACCATCAGAAAAGGAAGAGTATACGGAATTTCTAAGGGAATATGAGGACATATTCGCATGGTCATATGATGACATGACTGGTCTAAGCACATCCATTGTGGATCACAAATTACCGATTGATCCGGCCTGTCCGCCAGTAAAACAGAAGCTCAGAAAGTTCAAGTCAGACATGAGTTTGAAAATCAAGGAAGAAGTCACTAAGCAGGTCAAAGCTAAGGTTCTCAGGGTAGTGGAGTATCCGACATGGTTATCCAATATTGTGCCGGTACTGAAGAAGGACGGGAATGTCAGAGTCTGTGTCAACTATCGGGATCTCAACCGGGCTAGTCCAAAAGACGACTTCCCCTTGCCGAATATACACATCTTGATTGACAACTGCGCCAAGCATGAGTTGCAGTCATTCGTTGATTGTTTTGCTGGATACCATCAGATATGGATGGATGAAGAGGATGCTGAGAAAACAACTTTCATTACGCCGTGGGGGATGTATTGCTACAAAATGATGCCGTTTGGGTTAAAAAATGCAGGGGCCACCTACATGAGGGCCATGACCACCATTTTTCATGACATGATACACAAGGAGATCAAAGTATATGTAGACGACGTCATCATCAAATCCAAGAAAGCCGTTGATCACATGAAAGATTTGAGGAAATTCTTCAATAAACTGAGAAGGTACAACCTAAAGCTGAATCCCGCAAAGTGTGTGTTTGGGGTTCCTGCCGGAAAACTACTTGGGTTCATTGTGAGTCGCCGAGGGATAGAATTGGATCCCTCAAAGGCCAAAGCTATTCAAGAATTTCCGCCGCCGAAGAGCAAGAAGGAGGTAATGAGCTTCTTGGGGAGTAGCCAAGAAGATACTCCGGGCAGGTTATTTTTGGATGACTATGGAGACGGACTGCATCCAGTATGTTCGAAAGTGCCACCGCTGTCAGATCCATGCATATATGATAAAAGTGCCTCCAAATGAGCTTAATGCAACAAGCTCGCCGTGGCCGTTCGCCGCCTGGGGAATGGATGTTATCGGACCGATCGAACCTACCGCATCAAACGGGCACAGGTTTATCCTAGTAGCAATTGATTATTTCACCAAATGGGTTGAAGCAGCATCTTACAGAGCAATGACTAAGAAAGTCGTGGCAGACTTCGTCCGTGACCGTATCATTTGTCGATTCGGGATCCCAGAATCAATCATTACTGACAATGGCTCCAACCTCAGCAGTGATTTGATGAAAGCCATGTGCGAAACCTTCAAGATCAAACACAAGAATTCCACAGCTTACAGGCCTCAGATGAACGGAGCAGTAGAAGCCGCTAACAAGAACATCAAGAAGATACTGAGAAAGATGGTAGAAAAGCATAAGCAGTGGCATGAGAAGCTATCATTTGCTTTGTCAGGGTATCGCACCACAGTCCACACATCAACTGGTGCAACTCCCTATATGTTGGTTTATGGTACAAAGGCGGTCATTCCCGCCGAGGTAGAAATTCCCTCCCGAAGAATCATACAGGAAGCAGAGACCGATGATGCAGAATGGGTGAGGAGTCGTTACGAACAGCTAGCCATCATAGATGGTAAAAGAATGAATGCAGTTTGCCATGGTCAACTTTATCAGAACAGAATGTCCCGAGCTTTCAACAAGAGAGTCAGACCAAGACAGTTCACACCAGGACAGCTGGTGTTAAAGAAGATTTTTCCACATCAAGATGAAGCCAAAGGAAAGTTCTCTCCTAACTGGCAGGGCCCATACATGGTTCATCGGGTTCTAACAGGAGGAGCCCTCATACTTGCAGAAATGGACGGAGAAGTTTGGCCAAAACCAATCAACTCAGACGCAGTCAAACGATACTATGTGTAACCATTTATGATTTCCTTATGTAATTTGAACTACGTCTGACCTAATTCCCGTTTAAGAGGGGATACGTAGGCAGCCTTATGGGTTCGGTCACAATTCAATAAAATTTTCATTTTCCCCTGCAATTGGAAACTGGGGCAGAATTTTGAGGAGGACCCTCAAAATTCCGAAGTAACTTTAGCCGATCATCGCAAGCAACCGTCAAGAAGCAGCAACCCGGTAAACTGGGGCAGAATTTTGAGGAGGACCCTCAAAATTCCGCAGTAGGAGAGGTCGCAATGTCTTGAACCACGTCACGGTCGTTGGCTCATCTAAAAACTATTTCGGAAATATATATACATATGTCATATCTTTAACAAACTCATACATGTTTATTATCAAAATTGCTTTGTTTAACAATGCTACCCCAAGGGTACCTACAGTATCACCAAAAACAGAGCTGAGCCGGTCAAGCGAAGTCAACAGGAACACGAGCTAACCTTTTCCCTTTACAAGACTCACGATTTTCCTTTGGGTGCAGTCACCCAAGTCACAAATCATCGAATACATTTATACACTCACACTTTTCAGGAATACAACTCTCGGAATTATCGCCTCACAATCGCTATCCGCATACAATGTCCCCAGCAGCCATAATCGGCAACCAGCTATCAGCTATCAGCTAAGAAATCTTTATTACCATTCGTCTCTCATCTTCTGCATAAGGTTACTATTCTGCCTTCCGAGACTAAGCTCTGTCTCCATTATTGCATAAGGCTACTATTCTGCCTTCCGAGGTTAAGCGCTACCTCCATTTGCATTTTGCATTGCATAGGGCTACTATTCTGCCTTCCGAGACTAAGCTCTGTCTCCATTATTGCATAAGGCTACTATTCTGCCTTCCGAGGTTAAGCTCTACATCCATTTGCATGGCTGAAATATCGCCACCTCATTTAAATCCTGCATCGGCTGAAAGATCGCCATTTTATCTATATTTTTGCACGGCTGAAATATCGCCACCTCATTTAAATCCTGCATCGGCTAAAAGATCGCCATTTTATCTATATTTTTTGCACGGCTGAAATATCGCCACCTCATTTAAATCATGCATCGGCTGAAATACCGCCATCTTTTATTTTTACGCCTTGCATCAGCTGAAAGATCGCCACCTGCTACATTTCATGGGCTGAAAGATCGCCAAATCATCCAAAGGCATCATTGTTCAGAGGCACCATTTTCATAGCCCGAGAACGTCATGCCATGGCCTGAGGACCCCACTTTCTCTCTGCATAGCATTATTCAAAGGCATCATGGTTCGGAGGCATCATTCCCATAGCCCGAGAACATCATTTCATAGCCTGCGAATCCTTTATTATATGTTTCATGGCCCAGGACATCATGGTCCGAGTACGTCATCCTAATCGTCCAAAGACGGCATTCATGGTCCAACGGGAACTCACATCACGTTTAAATTTATGCACAATGTATGTGCTCGTGTTGTTTATTTGCAAGTAAACCGGCTAGCAACGGCCGTCTCAGCAGGAGCGATCCCGCTCCAGTTCCCGCAGCCATGTTAAACCGTAACCATCCTCGTCCTGAATATTTCGTCCGTTCTTGAAAAATCTCCATCGGCATGTTCCGCCGATGGATCCTGAACTATATACGGCCTGATTCCTGTAAAACCAAGGATATGTAGGTGGCTCAGGAACCCGAGCTCGGTCAAAATTCTTCAAATTGTTTCGTTCGGTCAAAATTGGCCATCATATCTTTACCCGACAACTCTTTCATCCTTCCCGGGTAAAGAGGGGCAGCTGTTGATACCCAATTTTTTCCTACGTATTCTTTGTTCATATACAAAATAATTTCAAAATAACATATATATGCATATATAAGCATTCCCAAGTGTTTTGGTATTTTTCATAAATTTTAAAGATTTTCAAAATCAATTTATTATCCATTTTAGCAATACAAAAATCAGTAACTATTTCCAAAACTATCAACTTTGGTGAATAGTTCATTTCATTCTCATACTTACACCAAAATATAGTTAAGGTGATTTTTGTGTATTTTACAATTTTATTTGGTATTTTTAAAAGTGAAAATACATACAATTGCAATCTTAGCCTATTTTAGGATTAATAGCATTTCTATAATTATAAATTTGGTTCCAGTATTTTTTAATTAACAGTTATATATTACTAATTGGTTAAGTGCTTTTAATT